>NW_025960809.1:0-116737 GCF_023159225.1 Perognathus longimembris pacificus | reverse complement strand
CATAGGGTTGTAACAGTAAATAAGTAACTACTGAATACAGGGCCCAGGACCGGTTGTTATAATGAAATTGTATTCTTTAGGAACACCAAATCTAATTTTATAGACAGATATACAAGGCATCTGTATATAATTGTGAACTTATAAGATTTACACAACACTGCTTGGTAAGGGCTGCTTTGAGTCTTAAATGGTGCTCACAGGTGCTTATAAATTGGCATTCCCAATCCAAATTGGCAGAAGATACACAAGAGAGATGGCAAACTACAGAGTCTTTTCTACCACTCAAAACAAGCAGGAAACAGAGCAGTCAATCATAGACATAGAAGAGAGCCCTCAAAATGCTCTACAAAGTCTACTGATAAACATGTTAAATGAAAAGTTTGAATCAATACAGCAATCCTTCCATAAAGTAATAGATGATTTCATAGACTCAACAAACAGAAAAATAAATGAAATTCAAGAGTCAAATGAAAAGATGGCTACCCAGGTAAAAGATTTGAGAGACAGCACTCAAAACCAAATTAATGAAGTAAAGAAGTCCATGCAAGACCTAAGATATGCCATGGAAATCATCAGGAAAAACCAGTCAGAAGGAAAAGAAATTAGAAATCAAGTAGCTAGCCTACAGTCCCGAATAAATGAAGCAGAGGATTGAATCTCAGGAGCTGAAGATTCCCTAGAATCTATAGAGAAAGATAAAAAATCAATACAAATCCAGTCCAATAGACAAAACAGATCATTCCAGGAGCTACAAGACACAATTAGGAAGCCCAATTTAAGGATAATAGGTATTGAGGAAAAGCTGGAGAAAGAAGTTAATGGAATAGGAAACCTATTAAACAGAATATTAGCTGAGAACTTCCCTGATATCCACAAGGATAGGCCTATACAGTTACAAGAAGCATTTAGAACCCCAAACCGACCAGACCAGAATAGGACATCCCACGGATACATTGTGATCAAAACAGGATCAGTAGAGTACAAGGAAAGAATCCGTAAAGCTGTTAGGGAGAAGAAAACAATCACTTATAAAGGAAAAGCAATCAGATTTACCTCAGACTTCTCAGCAGAGACCATGAAAGCAAGGAGAGCCTGGAATGAGGTATACCAAACCCTAAATAAAAATAACTACCAACCAAGAATAGTATACCCAGTCAAACTCTCATTCATAACCAAATGTCAAATAAAAGTCTTCCACAGTAAGGAAAAACTGAAGCAATATATCTCCACCAAACCAGCTTTACAGAAAATCCTCAATTATGTTCTATAGAGGGAAAGTAATCAAGATCCCAATACAGACAGAGAAATGAACCCTAAATAGTAAACATCAGATCAAGAAATGGAAAGACACAGCTTTAAACAAGACAGTGATAATGAAAGGAGCAAACGATCATCTCTCAATCCTAACTCTCAACATTAATGGACTTAATTCTCCAATCAAACGACATAGGCTCTTAATTTGGTTCAAAAATCAAGATCCATCTTTCTGCTGCCTCCAAGAGACACATCTATCCAGCAAAAGTAAACATCTTCTAAAATTGAAAGGCTGGAATCAAATCTTTCAATCAAGTTTCCCCCTAAGCAGGCTGGAGTTGCAATCCTAGTATCAGACAAAATTGACTTCAAATTAAAAAAGGTAAGAAGAGACAAAGAAGGTTACTACATACTAATAAAGGGATCTCTCCTACAGGAAGATATAATCATTATAAGTATCTACACACCAAATGCAGGAGCACCCAACTTCATCAAACAAACACTACTGACTCTAAAAACACTCATAGACCCAAACACATTGATAGTTGGGGACTGTCGCGTCCACCTCGGCTAGCAAGGAAGACACAACACCGGATTCTTCTCTCAGCAGTTTATTCAGGACCTTGTAATCATCTTCTCTTTCCCTCTCTCTCCCGGGGGCTTCCCCCTTGGCCTTAAGTGCCGACTGGGTAGCCAATCCCGGTAAGCTACGTGGGGATTACCGATAGGTCCAGGTACGCGGAAGCAAGCCAGAGTCCAAGCTTTAACCATATTAGGATTTGTTTATCACAGAGAGCACTTGCCGCCGGGAGGGCGGAGGGCGGAAGCCGGCGCCATTTTAGGGCGCAGCTGCTTACAGCTCTCTACAGGGGACTTGAACACTCCACTATCACCTATGGACAGATCCACATGCCAAAAACTGAACAAAAAAACCACAGAACTAAATAATTGCATTGACCAAATAGACTTAACCGACATCTACAGAATATTCCACCCAGCAACAATGGAATATACATTCTTCTCCACAGCACATGGAACATTCTCCAAAATAGATCATATCTTAGGGCACAAAGAAAATCTGTACAAATTCAGAAGTATCAAAACCCTTCCCTGCATTCTCTCAGACCACAATGCAATAAAATTGGAGCTCAACTCAAACAGCCACCACAGAAAATCCTACAATTCATGGAGACTAAACAACACACTGCTGAAACATCAGTGGGTCATTGAAGAAATTAAAACGGAAATTCAAATATTTATGGAATTCAACCAAGATGAGGATACAAAGTACCAGCTCTTTTGGGACACAGCAAAGGCAGTACTCAGAGGAAAATTTATATGTCTGAGTGCATACACCAACAAACTTGAGAAATAGCAACTCAATAAGTTAAGAAAGCACCTTAATTTCCTTGAAAGAGAAAAACAAGCCACACCCCAAGTCAATAGATGGAAGCAAATAATTAAAATCAAATTAGAATTAAGTTTGAGATGAAAAAAACCATCAAAAGAATCAACAAAACAAAGAGTTGTTTCTTTGAAAAAATCAACAAGATAGATAGACCCCTGGCAAACCTGACCAAAAACGAAGGCAGCACACTCAAATAAACAAGAAAAGAGCTGAAACAGGTAACATCACCACAGAAATAACCAAAATTCAGAAAATAATAAGGGGCTATTTTGCAAACCTTTATGCCAACAAATTCGAGAACTTGGAAGTAATAGATGATTTCCTAGAAAAAATTCATATCCCCAAACTTAACCATGAAGATTTAAACCTTCTGAAAAGACCATATCCAGTATTAAACTAGAAATGGCAATAAATGATCTCCCATCCAAGAAAAACCCAGGTCCTGATGGATTCACTGCAGAATTTTACAAGGCCTTTAAAACAGAACTTACACCAATATTTCTCAAACTCTTCAATGAAATTGATAGAGAACGTTCACTACCAGACATATTCTATGAAGCCAGTATAACCCTCATCCCAAAACCAGGCAGGGACTCATCATGGAAAGAGGACTATAGACCGATTTCCCTGATGAACATAGATGCAAAAATTTTCAACAAAATTCTGGCCAATCGACTTCAACAGGTCATCAAAAAATCATACACCACGATCAAACTGGATTCATCCCAAGGGTGCAAAGTTGGTTCAATATACGCAAGTCAATTAATGTAATCCACTACATCAACTGGAGCAAGGTAAAGAACCACATGGTTTTATCTCTGGATGCAGAAAAAGCATTCGATAAAATCCAGCACCCAACTATGCTAAAAGCCCTAGAAAAACTGGGATTCCAGGGAACATTCCTGAATATAATCAAGGCAGTTTATGACAAACCAACAGCAAGAATAACTCTAAATGGCGAAAAACTAAAGACATTCTCTTTAAAATCAGGAGCAAGAGAGGAATGTCCACTCTCTGCCCTGCTCTTCAACATAGTACTAGAATTCCTAGACAGAGCAATTAGGCAAGAAGAAAATATAAAGGGGATCCAAATACGAAAAGATGAAGTTAAACTTTCTCTCTTCGCAGATGACATGATCCCATACCTAAAGAACTCCCAAGCTACTAGAGTGTACCCCCAAGCTACTAGAGCTGATCCAAACCTAAGGGAAAGTTGCAGGATATAAAATAAACCCTCAAAAATCAACGGCCTTTCTCTATGCTACCGACCCAAAGACCGAGGCTGAAAACAGGAAAGGAACACCTTTTGCAATAGCCCCCCAAAACATAAAATACCTAGGAATAACCTTAACCAAAGAAGTGAAAGACCTCTTTGAAGAGATCTCTAAACGCTTGATAAACTAAATTAAGTCAGAACTAAGGAAATGGAAAAACCTCCCATAGTCCTGGATTGGGAGGATTAATATAAACAAAATGGCAATTTTGCCAAAGGCTATCTACAAATTCAATGCAATACCCATTAATATCCCAACACCATTTTTTTTTTTTTTTTGGCCAGTCCTGGGGCTTGGACTCAGGGCCTGAGCACAGTCCCTGACTTCTTTCCGCTCAAGGCTAGCACTCTGCCACCTGAGCCACAGCGCCACTTCTGGCTGTTTTCTGTGTATGTGGTGCTGGGGAATCGAACCCAGGGCCTCATGTATACGAGGCAGGCACTCTTGCCACTAGGCCATATCCCCAGCCCCCAACACCATTTTTTTTTCAAAGTTTTATGATCAAACTGATGTACAGAGAGGTTACAGTTTCATACATTAGGCATTGGATACATTTCTTGTACTGTTTGTTACCTTGTCCCTCATACCCCCCTCCCTCCTCCCCCTTTCCCTTCCCCCCCCGGAGGTGTTCAGTTCACTTAAACCAAACAGTATTGCAAGTATTGCTTTTATAGTTGTTTGTCTTTTTTTACCCTGCCAACACCATTTATTTAATGAATTAGAAGAAGCAATCCAGAAATTCATATGGAACAATAAAAGACCGAGTGTCGGGATCTGAATGATCCCTTTCTCCCCAATCTCCGGCTGACAATGCTTGAACCCTAAAATCTATGAAAGAGCACTCGGCCTTGCCTTCCGCTGGCAGAAGGCCAAAGGCTTACTCTCATGGACTTGCGCTAAGTTGAGGAACGGTTGCTGAAGCCTCCCCCCCCAAGTCCCCTCACATGTTACCAAGAGAGGGGCGGAAAAGAAGGCATCAGGGACACGCTGCTATGGTGGGATGCGTCTTAGCCCCCAGAGGGTGGGACAGACAAATTTATTACGAAGAGAAATGTGGAAGGGGAAGGACTTGGGGTGACTGACTGATTGGCTGACTGTGCTGTCACTCAAGTGATCCTGGAACCTCCTTTCTGGTCCAGGCAACCATCATGGTGGCAAGCACATGCTCGCCTCCCAAGAGGCGCGGGGGGGTTTCCGGTTGAGGCCGGAAGGTGGGAGGGGCTCCCTCCCATTGTCCCAGGGCTGGGGGAAGGGCAGAGTCTCGCTCTTGGCACCCTTTTTCCACCAAGAACAAAATGGTCCCCAACACCTAGAATAGCAAAAACAATTCTAAGCAGAAAGAACAGTGCTGGAGGAATTAGAACACCCAACTTCAAGCTGTATTATAAAGCTGTAGTAAGAAAAACAGCTTGGTATTGGCACCGGAACAGGCCTGAAGAACAATGGAACAGAATTGAAGACCCAGAAATGACCCCACAGAACTACGCCTACTTAATCTTTGATAAAGGAACTAAAACAATAGTTTGGAAGAAAGATAGCCTCTTTAACAAATGGTGGTGGCAAAACTGGCTCAACACATGCAACAAACTAAAACTAGATCCTTATATATCACCCTACACCAAAATCAATTCCAAATGAATTAAGAACCTCGAAATCAAAACAGACACCCTGAAAACACTAAAGGAAGTAGTAGGAGAAACACTTGGGCTCCTTGGCACAGGACAGAACTTCCTTAACAAGGACCCAGAAAGGCTACAAATCAAAGAAAGGTTGGACAAATGGGACTGCATCAAACTGCAGAGCTTCTGCAGGGCAAAGGACATAGCTCGCAAGATAAACAGAAAGCTCACAGTCTGGGAGAAGATCTTTACTGGCCATTCAATGCACAAAGACCTCATATCTAAAATTTAGGCTGAACTAAAAAAATTACCTTCCTCCAAAACAAAACCGCAAAGAACCAATAGCCCCCTCATCAAGTGGGCTAAAGACTTACAAAGAGACTTCTCTGATGAGGAAATGAGAATGGCCAAGAGGCATATGATAAAATACTCTACATCACTGGCCATAAAAGAAATGCAAATCAAAACAACATTGAGATTCCACCTCACCCCAGTAAGAATGTCATATATCAAGAAACCAAACAATAACAATTGTTGGAGGGGATGTGGCTAAAAGGGAACCCTACTTATTGTTGGTGGGAATAAAAACTGGTTCAGCCACTCTGGCAAGCAGTATGGAGATTCCTCAGAAGGCTAAATATAGAACTCCTCTATGACCCAGCAGCCCCACTTTTGGGGTTCTATCCAAAGACCACAAACAAAATCACAGTAAAGCCACCAGCACATCAATGTTCATCGCAGCCCAATTTGTCATAGCTAGAATTTGGAACCAACCCAGATGCCCCTCAGTAGACGAATGGATCAGGAAAATGTGGTCCATATACACAATGGAATTTTATGCCTCTATCAGAAAGAATGACATTGCCCCATTTGTAAGGAAATGGAAGGACTTGGAAAAAATTATACTAAGTGAAGTGAGCCAGACCCAAAGAAACATACACTCTATGGTCTCCCTTATTGGGAATAATTAGTACAGGTTTAGGCAAGTCATAGCAGAGGCTCACAAGAGCACAATAGCTATACCCTTATGAACACATAAGATGATGCTTAGTGAAATGAACTCCATGTTATGGAAACGATTGTTATATCACAGTTGTAACTACTTTCAACATCTCATGTGTATCTGTAGCTTCTATTATTGATGATGTACTTGTATCACCTTTCTGTGGTTGTACCTACACTATCTCTGTAATCTTATCTGAGTATATTGGAAACCGTGTATACTGGTATTAGAAATAGGAAATTGAAAGGGAATACCAAAATTGAGAGACACAGGGTAATAAAAGACAAACAACTACAAAAGCAATACTTGCAAAACTGTTTGGTGTAAGTGAACTGAACACCCCATGGGTGGAAAGGGAAAGGGAGCGGGGGAAGAGGGTATGAGGGAAAAGGGATCAAACAGGACAAGAAATGTATCCAATGCCTAACGTATGAAACTGTAACCTCTCTGTACATAAGTTTGATAATAAAAATTTGAAAAAAAAAGAAAAAGAGCACTTACACAACACAAATCACAGGAATTTTATTTCATGGACACATTAGGGAAATCTGTATGTCTGTTCCACAAGACATATTTGTGATATTATTCACAACTATTTTATTGTGAGGCTCAGGCTCATTGCATGCATACATGTTCACATCTCAAGAAGACCTCTCTGTGTATTTATATTGGATTCGAAGAATCTATAAATTCAGTGATAAAATGCTGTACAATGCAATGAATAGTCAGGTATAATAGATCACTATCAACCTCATTAGAAAGGCTTTTTGTCTCCTTCATTTTAAAATTTCTTATACTGCCACGTCTTTCCTGTTCACTGTGATAAGTATTTTGTGATAGGCACTGCATGACAATAGACAAGTGTACCATAATACACACCAAACACTGCATGCATGCAGAGTGTGTTCACTGCCCTCAGGTAGCTCTCTTCTCCAGGGTCACTAAAGTTTGCATGGAATTTGGGTGTAAAAGATTTTAACAAGCAGAAAACATAGGCTTGGTTTCAATATGTATTAAGCCTATGATAAAGAGGAATTTCATCATTCACTACATATTTTTAGACAAGTAAATCCGGGGAATAACTTGATCTATGTTAGAAAGTTCATTACACATGACCTGTTCAAAGATAAAAGTGCAGAATGGAAATGTGCAACTCAATTTTGGCATGGACCTTGAATTTTTGAAGGGAAATTGCAGCTTTGGGCGGCTGTACTGCTTCCTTGGGCATTAGTAAATGGATGCGTTTGTGGCAGGCTGTGCACGTGGAATTCTTATTGAAACCTGCTTGAATCCACTAGTAATATCTGGTGGCTAGAATGGACATTGCGTGTGTGAACTGACCCTGTGGATACAATGCAATAAGAATTTGTTTGATAGTTCACTGAGATAGATTGTTTTCTGGCCATTTCCATGTAGCCTCTGATGCAATTCAGTAGCTTCATCCCAAATGGATTTCAGGCAAAAAGTTTCTGGACACAGATATGAAACCATATATATATAAAATAACTTCATCCCTGGGGCCTCACTCTCTGTGATCTGAGAGAAATCACAGCACCTGCGATGAAGAAGGAGAATGGCAAAACACATTTTCCAAATAATATTTTTCTCCTGGATGTAAGGCCTCAGATGCAGAGCCTGAGAGAAGGGTTTTCCACATTGTCCCTGGGGATTCACAAGAGGCTACGAGGAAAGATGGACAACAGTGTATCTCTCGGTCAATAAAAAGACACATGTGCACCTGTACAAAGATATATGACTATACATACCAGACACTGTGGGTCTCGCTTGCAGCCAGAATTTCAGCTAGGCAGATGCTTCAGGGATGTGCCCTTTGATATTCATACTCTTTTTTCTCCAGTTTCCCCTCCCTGTCAATTCCTTGGCCGGCACTAGCTGCTTTTCCACCATGAAGCAACGAGCACACATGGGTGGAGATGTGATGATTGTTGCGTTTTTCCCTCTCTATACGTTGGGATCAGATCTCAGTAACAGCGGTGCTCACAAGTATGAAGACAAGCCGTAAGTAACACCTCATCTTATTTCCATGTCCTGTTTTGTTCTCAGGATTTTAAATCACTAAGGGAACTCTAGATGCATACAAGATGAATGCTCTCTTTTTCCTCTCCCCTGGCCTCCTATCCTTTTTATCAGAAGAACTGAACCCCCCAAATGGTATTAATTGCTTTTTGTAATACTGTTATCAACTTTTCACAAACTTTATCAACATATCCTCTGTATGTGTACGTTCAATTAGGATTTCTTCTAGGTCACTATTTTCTCACCCTGAGAAGACATAACTGACAGGATAGGCTTCCATTATGAAATTTCACATATACAAACACTTCTTTTTAATCACTTTATCCTATCATTTGGATTTCCATCCTTCTTCTATTGTTTCCTTCTGAAAACAACATGTTTTTAATTTCATAAGAATGTATGTGCTTACCCAACACACCTTTATACTTACAGACATGTCTGATAGAAAGTTACCTTGGTCATTTTTACTCCCCTGTATTTTTGCTTTCCAGTTTCTCAATCTAACTATATTAGGAAGAGAGTAGTGATCATTGCATTTTACAATGGTGGCCTTACAACTGGCATTTCAATATAAAGCTTGCTTACAATTCTCTCATCCCCCATGTTGGAGGCTCCTCTCTCCAACATTAGGCCATCAGAGTTGGATGTATCCCTTTTGTTTTGTTAGATAACAGAAAATAAAATTCCCTGATATGATACTTGAAGTCTTTTGTCCTGGTTAGTGTCTCAGGAAGCTGTTCAATACTTTGGGTCTGTGAGCAGAGATTGCTATGGAATGTTATATGCCACTTTGATTTTAAAAAATGCTCTTCAACTGAGGATTTGTTAGTTGGCATGGCCCTGCCACAGGTGCAGGTGGTTACTCCAAGAAAAACACAACAGAATATTTGCTGTCTCTGAAAATTTTATGGGACTCTAGGCATTCACACACTGAGGCCAAAAGAGTATATGCATAGGAGTGGTTGACAAATCCTTACTAGCTACTTGCAGATGGTCATAGAAAATAATACTCTATGAAATGAACTCCAAGGAAGGAGACATTTTCATTTGCCATTGTTGCTGTTTTTCTTTTCTTTTGCTTTTGTCCTGTTTGTATTTGAGTGGATAATGCAATGTGCATAAAAGGTTGAAGAAAGGTGAACAAGTAGAATAGTGGTGCCCACTAGACTGTAGATGGAAAATGAAGTGTATATCTTGTGGGTAGGGACAGAGGGAAAATACCAGGAAAAAACGACAAAGGGGGAGACATGGTTCAAAAAAGAATATACTCTTTATTCATTACGTGAACTATGTAACTGTAATCCCTCTTTATTTCACCTCTACAGTAATAATGAAAAGTAAATCACAAAATTAATAAATATATATGTTCTGCTGAGTAAAAAATGAATATTTGGTGTCTTACGATAGCCTATTCCATCTGTAGTGTGCAAGAGGTATTCACTGTTGTACATGAAGTAGCAGAGAACAAATAAACTCTTATTCTTGTCATAAGTAACTGTCTGAATCTCATTCATAACCATTACCTGCAAATCCTTATATCATCTTATATGCAAGCATTAGACACTATATACACATTCCATCTCCATTATTGCTGATGTTTTATCATATTTTTTAGCAGAAAAGCAAGGATTCAGTCCATCAAAATAATGTTTCAACTACTCTGAAATTTCTATGCTAATTACACAGGCTTACCTTCAAGAACTATCAGTTTGTTTTGGCCTTGACTTTTGCTATGGAAGAGATCAACAACACTCCTGCTCTTTTACATAACTTGACTCTGGGATTTGATATCTGTAATGTTGAAGATGGATTGCCAACAGCATTTAAAAATCCCTTCATTTGCTTTTTTGGGAACTACACGGTTCCTAACTACTCTTGTATACGTGGCAGCAAGTCTATAGGAGCACTTACAGGACCATCAGGAGTATCATCTGCCCAGATAGGCCCATTGCTGGACCTCTACAGGATTCCACAGGTGAGATTGGGAGAAGTGTCTTATTTGGTGCCATTTCAGGTGTTTAGAAGAGAATGAGAATTAGTGACTGCATTCATGATTCTATTACATTTTGTGATATCAAAGAATAAGTATTCAGGAAAATGGGCTATCTATGCTCCCTTAGTTTGGAAAAGGAATAAAAATTGAACTCATAAAAAGGGACTATTTGGAGTTTCAAAAATTATCAATAATTTTTTTAAATTCAGGAATTGGAAAATGACATTATAGTGTAAAGGTATGCTGAGCTGGGTGTTGGTGTCTCACACTTATAAACCTAGCTACTTATGAATCATATATCTAATTACCTGCAAACACCATAAAGTAACGTGTGGTTCAAGTCTTGAGGAAAAATCCAAGAAAGTGCATGGGGCTCTGACAGTAAATAATCCAGTGCAATCACACACACACACACACACACACACACACACACACACACACACACACACACTCCGTCCCTCCAGAAAGTGAAAGACATTATGTTGAAACTAGTACGGCAGGCTCTGGAAGACAAAAGAGGCAATTGTTTTCTCATACACAAATATAACGTCTAACATATGAATATGAAATATGATATAAGGATAGAACACATATCAGTTATATATGTATATAAATATATATGATTAACCTATGAAGTAGGTTAAACATAAATATGAAATTCCATGGTCCAATTTCTCTAATCAAATAACAAACAATATGCAAATGAACACCAGACAAATATAGCATATATTGCCTGAAGGGTGTGGGTGTTAAGGAAATGTGCAAAGGAACAAATGAATAGGAAATAAATGGGTGGGAAAATACAACGTACTATTCAAGATACATATGGGAACATGGAGCTAGGAATATATGGCTGGGAGTGTAATAGAAAGGAGGATTTATTGGAAGAAGTGACAAAGACAAAGAGAAAATTTAATAACAAACTGACATGTTGCACCAATATTAAAATTTTTAATGTTATTTCAATAAGTAAAAGATAACCTTGTTATGTAGTTCAACAGGTTATTTAATATACATCATGGCTGAGATTGTGATGAATAGAAATCTTCTCATTCATGGAGCATCCAATTTTCATTCCCTTTAGCTCACCATTGGGCCTTTTGATCAGGCCCTGAATGACCACAGGAAGTTCCCTGCTCTCTATCAGATGGCCTCAAAGGACACGTCCATAGCCACTGCCATGGTCTCCTTACTGGTTTACTTCAGATGGAACTGGGTGGGGCTGTTAACCTTTCTAGATGAGAATGGCTTGTGGATTCTTCCTCTACTGAAAGAAGAGATGGACAAGAACAGAGTTTGTGTAGCCTTCGAGCTAGCAATCCAAAGCTATGGCCTATCATTTGAAAGCATATCACTGTGTAACCAGATTAACAAATCTTCAGCAAATGTCCTCATCATATACGGTGGTAAGGAAGATGCAGTATATTTCCTGGATATTATTGAACAGAATTTAATAAAAGGTAAAGTTTGTATCCTGAACTCACAGTGGGAGTCCCCCATAAGGAGAAGGTCTTTAACGCGAGGTTCATTCCATGTCCTTCTCACTTTTTCACACCATCACTCAGATGTTTCTGGATTCACAGATTTTGTCAAGGCAGTGAACCCTTCCAAATACCCACAAGACTTTTTCCTTGCTCGGCTCTGGTTTCTCTCTTTCAATTGCTCAGATTCTGAGTCTGACTGTGGCACATGGCAGAACTGTCCTCGTGATGCCTCCTTGGATTGGTTACCTGGGCACATTTTTGACATGACTATGTCTGGAGAAAGTTACAATATATACAATGCTGTGTATGCTGTGGCCCAGGCTCTCCATGAGATGCTGCTATATCAAACAGAAGTACAAACAATAGAAAACAGGAAAGAGACAGTGCCTTCCCCTGCACAGGTAAGGCCTTCTATTTCGAATGGCACGCACAATAAACACAGTCAATTCCTAGAGGACTCTCTTACCACATGACATTAAATATTTTAGTTGTGTTCCCCAAACTAAAGAAATTAAATTTCTATAAATGTCTGTGAGGTTTGCTAGACATGTGCTCTTTTGCTCTTATGGACAAGAGGCCTGTACCAAGAAAGAAATAAATTCCATGCTTCTATTCTTTCTTCTAGTAACTAATAATTTCCACTTACACATAGGCAATTTTGTGAAAAGAGTATAATCACCTTTTCCTTATGAGTTTCTAAGGATGACCTGCTGAGCACAAGTGTTTCTATTTCTCATAAGTAATCTCGATTCATTCTCCTTTAGGTATTAAAACTAGAACAAGCTCAAGCTGTAACTATTGACACCCACAGAATTAGTTGTTGTGGAAAACTCTAGCCACCTGAGAATTGCTGCATTTATGCTTATTTAAATGAAATCGGTTTCTCTTGAAAAGAGGCCTTCTAGCACTTTTCTGTGTTACCAGCTTTCAGGAAAATTATTCTTATTTCATCAGTGCTTCATCAGGTGTCTGTGTTTTCTTGAATTCTGAATCAGAGATAAAAGACACTCAGGAGATTTTGTATTTCTTTTCTTGTTTTGTAATCACATGAGAGTCTTTACTGCAAGCTCAAGCCTGGGCTCACACTCATCACTGATGCATTAGGTCTAAGTCTAGAGTCCCAACCCTCTCAGGAGCTATTCTTAATTCATCTTTTCTGTCTAACCACCTGGATATAGTTCAACATAAGATGATGCATCTCTTGTAGCTGCACCCTTTTCTGAAGAACACCCAATTTCAGAATCCTGCTGGAGACCAGGTGATTTTAGAAGACAAAAGAAAATTGGAGGCAGATTATGACATTGTGAACATTTGGAATATTCCACAAGGTCTTGATCTTAAGGTGAAAATAGGACAGTTTTCTCCATTTGCTCTACATGATCACCAACTATCTTTATTTGAAGATTTGGTAGAGTGGCCCATAGAAACTACAGAGGTGAATTTTTATTTAATTGTAATGATTTTAAGAACATATAAGTAAGTCAAATGAATACCTGACTGAATGCCAGCACTGACTCCTGTAATAGTAGCTATTCAGTTCTGAGTGTTATGGTTTGAATTCAGGCCCAGCAGGAATACCTGTGAGACTCTTATCTTCATTTAACCACCACAAAAGAGGTCCTGGGTGCTGGCTGATGCTTCTAATCCTCTCTACTTGGGAGGTTGACATCCTCAGATCTCAGATTATAGGTCACTTTAGAGCCCACCAGGTAAAAAAATCTGTGAGAATCTATGTCATTAAAACACCTCAAAACTAAGCTAGAGCTGTAGATGAAGCAGCCGATCATTTATCTTGAAAACAAAATAGCTCAAGGACATTTCTTGGACACTGAGTTCAAGGTCCAGGATCAGCACCATCCTAGAAACATTCAGTTTGTTTCTAAATGTGAATTTTGAATATTGTCATAAAATACAAATTGTATGTGTCTTAGCAGGGTTCTAACACCAATGAAGTACCAAAGGAATTGCGTTATGTATTTGAAAGGTTTATTTTCTTCCCTTTTCTGGTGAATTCATTTAATGATTAGTTGAGCTGCTACTTAGATCTCTTTCATGAGAGGAATCATTGAATGAGGTAGCACATAAAGGTATTGTGGTGACAGGATGTGGAATCCATAGCAGCATTCAATTCACTGACTGGATTTATGTGTATTGATATACTACTCTAAAGAATTTGAACGACTTTGATTCCTTAGGGTAGTATATCAATACACATAAATCCAGTCAATGAATTAGTCGTTCAAATAAGGAAACTTTGGGAATGTTAGGAAAAACCTAAACAGTTTCTAACACATATCTGATGTTCCTCAGCCTGTTCTCTCTGTCTGCAGTGAGAGTTGTGGTCCTGGATTCAGGAAATCCCTTCAGGAGGGAAAGGCTGCCTGTTGCTTTGATTGTACCCCTTGCACAGAGAATGAGATGGCGAATGGGACAGGTAAGTTCACAGCAGAGGGAGAAATACAGGTTCTCTCCTAGTGCCCCACAAAACATGCAAAGGACTACAAATGTCATGTATTGGAATTGCACTCAAAGTCTTCCTTCATTCACTTAGTAGTTGAATTACAACAATGGATGATACTGCTTCTTGAAAAGAAAAAAAAATCATGGGCTCTGAATTGTGTGTAGGATTAACTTTTTCTAGTGTAATGTATGTATGTTTATTTAAATACTGAGTAATTTTAGCATATTTTCTATCATATAGAATACAAAATCCTGTTAATAATGAGGTCTCCATGTTTTGCAATATGTTTAAATTATACAGAAAACACAAATCTTTATTTCCTAGTTATCCAGAACTGTTATTAAAGCAGAGAAAATGCTCTTGTTTGGTTCTACTCTTCTGCATGGCTTGACTGTATAGCATCAAAGAATAATTATAATGTCTGTACTCTAGTGCTTTACAGGTGAGTAGGAAAAGCTATATCACAATTACAAGGAAGGACCACAGTGCTCCTATCTATATGAAACTCAGATAGAAAAAATTCAACATCTTTTAGTCTTCATTTTAAATAAGGATATTGAGTTGTGTCCAAAATGGCTGGAAAATAGTATGGAAGAATGAAGAGATATCTAAAATTATTGTTAGGACATTAGGAACGGGAGAGAAGAAAATGAATGATTTTCATAGGAACAGTTCCAACAAGAATTTAGGGCCAAGTTTATGAACATGATGAAATTATAAAAATAACACTAAATAAGCCTAGTAATACTTGGTCATTTGTAGTTGATGCTTGTAATTATCAATATGTCAGAATTGTTTTTTAGATAGGGATTTCCTAATTTCCTTTTAAGCACTGGAAAGGAACTAATGACTTTTTGTCTTCCTCACCAGACATGGAGCAGTGTGTGAAGTGTCCAGATCACCAGTATGCCAACACACAGAGAAACCAGTGCCTCCTAAGAGCTGCAAGCTTCCTGGCTTATGGGGAGCCCTTGGGGACGGTCTTGGCCTGCATGGCTCTTGGTTCATCTACTCTCACAGCAGCTGTTCTTGGGGTCTTTGTGAAACATCACAACACCCCTATTGTGAAGGCAAATAACCAGGCTCTCAGCTACATCCTGCTCCTCTCCCTCTTCTTCTGTTTCCTCTGTTCCTTGCTCTTTATTGGCCATCCTAACACAGTCACCTGCATTCTACAGCAAACCACATTTGGAGTTGCATTCACGGTCGCTGTTTCTGCTGTTTTGGCCAAAACTGTAACTGTGGTTCTGGCCTTCAAGGTCACTACTCCAGGGAGAAGGATGAGGTGGCTGCTGATGTCAGGGGCTCCTAATTTTATCATTCCAATCTGCACCCTGATCCAGGTGACTCTCTGTGGTATCTGGCTGGGAACCTCTCCTCCTTTTATTGACACAGACACACACTCTGAACATGGCCACCTCATCCTCCTGTGTAACAAGGGGTCCCTCACTGCCTTCTACTGTGTCTTGGGATTCCTGGGTTCCCTGGCCCTGGCCAGCTTCACTGTGGCTTTCCTGGCCAGGAACCTGCCTGACACCTTCAATGAAGCCAAGTTCCTGACCTTCAGCATGCTGGTGTTTTGCAGTGTGTGGCTCACTTTCCTGCCTGTCTACCACAGTGCCAAGGGCAAGGTCATGGTGGCTGTGGAGGTCTTCTCCATCTTGGCCTCCAGTATTGGGCTCCTGGGCTGCATCTTTGTCCCCAAGTGCTACATCATCTTGATAAGGCCTGATTTAAATTGTGTGCATGGCATAAGGGACAGAAAATACCCTGGGCAAAGTAAGCCATCCTAAGAGGAAATTTACATATCTTTTCAAGCTGGTTTCTTTTTCCATTAGATATTAATTTCCATAGTTTTAATCATTTCAATAAATAAGTTGCTTTTACTCATTTTTCACGTAATGGCACAGTCATCAGTTGTAGGTAGAGACAGGTCAATTTGAATTTCATTTCATATATTTTTTTTGCTTTTACTAAGCACTTTGTTCCAGTTTTCTGATGTTTCAGAGATATTTGAAGAAAAATAAAGTATATCAGCCTTTGGCACACTGTCACTCGTCAAATCCTTGATGATCAGGTGGCTGACTGAGATTTGAGGACCATGGTTCAAAGCCAGCCCCAGAAAGAAAAGACTCTGAGAAACCAACTCCAATAACCCCCCACCAAAAAGCTGGAAGTGGAGCCTTAAGCATAATTGCTTAATGATAAGGCACAGGCCTTGTGTTCCAACCCCAGGACAGGCACACACACACACACACACACACACACACATAGAATACCAGGACTTGTGGTGTGGGGGAGACGAAAGAGTTCAAGGGGAATCAGGGTAAATGAATGTACAGAGGGAAAGTGGACAAATGAATTACTAATATTCCATGCCTAAATGTGGAAATGAAACTAGCACACATGGGGGAGAAAGACGGAAGTGGTATCACGGATCAAGACACCTTGCAATCACAAGGTGACATACTGAATTGCAGTCTTTCTCTAGGTGTGTGTGTGTGTGTGTGTGTGTGTGTGTGTTTGTGTGTGTGTATGTTTTCCAGTTCTGAGGCTCGCACTCTGGGCCTGAGTGATGTCCCTGAGCTTCTCTTGTTCAAGCCTAGTTCTCTACCACTTGAGCAACAGCACCATTTCCTGCGTTTTCTGAGGAGAATGTTTCTGCCTGGGCTGGCTTTGAACTTCATCTTCTATGTTAGCTTCCTGAGTAGCTAGGAAGACAACTGTGAGCTACTCATGCCCAGCATTTTTTTTTATGTAGTATAGCAAGATCCCGCTCCCTCCTGGGACCACCACCTTTGCCTGTCGTCGGTCAGCTGGGTGTTTTGAGATTGCCTTCCTTATGAGCCTGATTCATGTGGCAAAGCCCTGAACCAGAACTAACTGTGCTGCACCCCTCTGTATCTTATCCCTCCTCAGCAACACAGATTTGAGGCACCAAAAAAGCTATATGTTAAGTCGACTAGACTACACTTGATATAGATAGAAAATGCAAAGGAGTAGAGATTCCTTTCTCAGGTTAGTAGGACTCAACTGGGAAATTCTGGCATTTGCTGTTTTGTTGGGAACATTCCTGAGATCATTTCATTTTCCTTTATCTCTGGTCCTGGGGAAAAAAATGAAGCTGAAGGTAGTTTTGGGTGTTGTGGGGAAATTTGTTCTGCAATCTGATAGGACCTGCTTGGTCCATAATCTCTCTCTCAAATCTGCACTGAGAACCCCTGCAGCAGGCTTGGGTTTATTTTCTAGATGCTTCACTTTGACAATTTTTTTCCTTTCTGTAACTGCTTTTCCTATCTTTTTCAACTTGAATCAGGGTTTCATCATGATTTTTCCTTTTTCGCATGATAGTCCAAAATTTGCTGCACCTTAAAATTTGGTCCAGCTTAATAAGGGTGAACCACCAGTCAGGGTTTTATCAGGAAATCCCAAAGTGCCATGATAACTGGGAACAGATATTTATTGCAGAGATTCGCATAGTACTCAAGTAGGCTGGAGATGAGTGCACAGCTCTATAGAAAGGCTGCAGAGCCACAGTGAAGGACTAGAGTTACTCCAAATTTTACTAAGACCCCATTCTGTACCTTACTGACCTTAGTATAAGCCCAACCCCCACCCCTCGTTTGCCAGTAAAGACCATAAAATGCCCTGCGACAGAGAGTTCACAGAGAAACCATAAACACCAATAAGATTGACCACCAGAGAAGAAAAACAAGTTTTGGAGTTTTTCCAGAACTCCCCCACCCAGTTGTGGTTTCCAGTATGTAAATAGAAGATGCTATGATGTATGCTAATTCCCTGCCTTCCCCAAAGAATGTATAAAACAGCTGGAAGCCCTAGGCTCAGGGCCTCTTAGCATCATCAGTTTACTGAGTATTTGGAGGACTGAGCTAGCCAGAAATAAAATCCCTTTTTGCTGCTTGCATTGGTCTCTGGTGGTCTTTTTTTTTTTTTTTTTTCAAATTTTTATTATCAAACTGATGTACAAAGTGGTTTCAGTTTCATACATTAGGCATTGGATACATTTCTTGTACTGTTTGTTACCTTGTCCATAATACCCTCCTCCCTGCTCCCCCTTTCCCATTCCCCCCCTGAGGTGTTCAGTTCACTTACACCAAACAGTTTTGCAAGTATTGCTTTTGTAGTTGTTTGTCTTTTTTTTTTTTACCATGTGTCTCTCAATTTTGGTATTCCCTTTCAATTTCCTAGTTCCAATAACAGTATACATGGTTTCCAATATACTCAGTAAGGTTACAGAGATAGTGTAGGTACAACCACAGGAAGGTGATAAAAGAACATCATCAATAATAGAAGCTACAGATACACATGGGACGTTGAAAGTAGTTACAACTGTGATATAACAATTGTTTCCATAACATGGAGCTCTTTTCACTAGCATCATCTTATGTGTTCATAAGGGTATAGCTATTGGGCCTTGTGATGCTGTGCTATGACTTGCCTAAACCTGTACTAATTATTCCCAATAAGGGAGACCAGAGAGTCCATTTTCTTTGGGTCAGGCTCCCTTCACTTAGTATAATTTTTTCCAAGTCCTTCCATTTCCTTACAAATGGGGCAATGTCATTCTTTCTGATAGAGGCATAAAATTCCATTGTGTATATGGACCACATTTTCCTGATCCATTCGTCTACGGAGGGGCATCTGGGTTGGTTCAAAATTTTAGCTATGGCAAATTGTGTTGTGATGAACATTGCTGTGCTGGTGGCTTTACTGTGATTGTGTTTGTGGTCTTTGGATAGAACCCCAAAAGTGGGGCTGCTGGGTCATAGGGGAGTTCTATATTTAGCCTTCTGAGGAATCTCCATACTGCTTGCCAGAGTGGCTGAACCAGTTTACATTCCCACCAACAATGAAGTAGGGATCCCTTTTGGCCACATCCCCTCCCACAATTGTTATTGTTAGTTTTCTTGATATATGACATTCTTACTGTGGTGAGATGGAATCTCAATTTGTTTTCATTTTCATTTCTTTTATGGCCAGTGATGTAGAGCACTTTTTCATATGTGTCTTGGCCATTCTCATTTCCTCATCAGAGAAGTCTCTTTGTAAGTCTTTAGCCCACTTGATGAGGGGGATATTGGTTCTTTGCGGTTTTGTTTTGGAGGAAGGTAATTTTTTTAGTTCCGCATACTTTTAAGATATGAGGCCTTTGTCCGTTGAATTGCCGGTAAATATCTTCTCCCAATCTGTGGGCTTTCTGTTTATCTTGCGAGCTATGTCCTTTGCTTTGCAGAAGCTCTGCAGTTTGATGCAGGTCCCATTTGTCCAACCTTTCTTTGATTTGTAGCCTTTCTGGGTCTTTGTTAAGGAAGTTCTGTCCTGCGCCAAGGAGCCCAAGTGTTTTTCTTCCTCCTTCCTTCAGTGTTTTCAGGGTGTCTGTTTTGATTTCGAGGTCTTTGATCCATTTGGAGTTGATTTGGGTGAAGGGTGAGATATAAGGATCTAATTTTAGTTTGTTGCATGTGTTGAACCAGCTTTGCCAGCACCATTTGTTAAAGAGGCTATCTTTCTTCCAAGCTATTGTTTTAGCTCCTTTATCAAAGAATAAGTAGGCATAGTTCTGTGGGTTCATTTCTGGGTCTTCAATTCTGTTCCATTGGTCTTCAGGTCTTTTCCGGAGCCAATTCCAAGCTGTTTTTATTGCTATAGCTTTATAATATAGCTTGAAGTTCGGTATTGTAATTCCTCCAGCACTGTTCTATCTGCTTAGCATTGTTTTTGCTACTCTGGGTCTTTTATTGTTCCATATGAATTTCTGGCTTGCTTCGTCTATTTCTTTGTAAAATGGTGTTGGGATATTAATGAGTATTGCACTGAATTTGTAGATACCCTTTGGCAATATTGCTATTTTGAGTATATTAATCCTCCCAATCCAGGAGCATGGGAGGATTTTCCATTTCCATAGTTCTGCCTTAATTGCATTTTCATGTTTTTAAAGTTCTCATCATAGAGGTCTTTCACTTCGTTGGTTAAGGTTATTCCTAGGTGTTTTATGTTTTTTTGATGCTACTGCAAAAGGAGTTGCTTTCCTGTTTTCAGCCTCGGTCTTTGGGTCGTTAGCATAGAGAAAGGCCATTGATTTTTGAGGTTTTATTTTATACCCTGCAACTTTGTCAAAGTTTTGGATCAGCTCTAGTAGCTTGGGGGTAGAGTCAATGGGGTTCTTTAGGTATAGGATCATGTCATCTGGGAAGAGAGAAAGCTTAACTTCATCTTTTCCTATTTGGATCCCCTTTACGTTTTCTCCTTGCCTAATTGCTCTGGCTAGGAATTCTAGTACTATGTTAATGAGCAGGGCAGAGAGTGGACATCCCTGCCTTGCTCCTGATTTTAAAGGGAATGGATTTAGTTTTTCACCATTTAGAGTTATGCTTGTTTTTGGGTTGTCATAAACTGCCTTGATTATATACATGAATGTTCCATGGAATCCCAGCTTTTCCAGGGCTTTTAGCATAAATGGGTGCTGTATTTATTGAACGGTTTTTCCACATCCAGTGATATAACCATGTGGTTCTTTAACTTGCTCCGTTTGACGTGGTGGATTACATTAATTGACTTGGGTATATTGAACCAACTTTGCATCCCTGGGATGAATCCAGTTTGATCGTGGTGTATGATTTTTTTGATGACTTGTTGAAGTCGATTGGCCAGAATTTTGTTGAGAATTTTTGTGTGTATGTTCATCAGGGAAATCGGTCTGTAGTCCTCTTTTCGTGATGATTCCCTGCCTGGTTTTGGGATGAGGGTTATAGTGGCTTCATAGAATGTGTCTGGTAGTGAACATTCTCTTTCAATTTCATTGAAGATTTTGAGAAATATTGGTGTGAGTTCTGTTTTGAAGGCATGTGGAATTCTGGTGTGAATCTGTCTGGGCCTGGGCTTTTCTTGGATGGGAGATCACTTATTGTCGTTTCTATTTCAATACTGGATATGGATCTGTTTAGAAGGTTTAAATCTTGATGGTTTTGTTTGGGGATATAAATTTTTTCTAGGAAATCATCCATTTCTTCCAAGTTCTCAAATTTGTTGGCATAAAGATTTGCAAAATAGTCTTATTGTGTTCTGTATTTTGTTTTTTTCTATGGTGATGTTACCCGTTCCATCTCTGATCTTGTTTATTTGAGTCTTCTGCCTTCGTTTTTTGGTCAGGTTTGCTTGGGGTCTGTCTATCTTGTTGATTTTTCAAAGAACCAACTCTTTGTTTCGTTACTTCTTTCGATGGTTTTTTGGTCTCTAATTGATTTAATTCTGATTTGATTTTAATTATTTGCTTCTGTCTATTGACTTGGGGTTTGGCTTGCTGTTCTCCTTCAAGGAAATTAAGGTGCATCCTTAAATTATTGAGTTGCTGTTTCTCCAGGTTGTTGGTATGTGCACTCAGAGATATAAATTTTCCTCTGAGTACTGCCTTTTCTGTGTGCCAAAGAGATGGTACTTTGTGTCCTCATCTTGGATGAATTCCATAAACATTTGAATTTCTGTTCTAATTTTTTCAATGACCCACTGATGGTTCAGCAGCGTGTGGTTTAGTCTTCATGAATTGTAGGATTTTCTGTGGTGGCTGTTTGAGTTGAGCTCTAATTTTATTCCATTGTGGTCTGAGACAATGCAAGGAATGGTTTTGATACTTTTGAATTTGTACAGATTTTCTTTGTGCCCTAAGATGTGATGTATTTTGGAGAATGTTCTATGTGCTGCTGAGAAGAATGTATATTCTGTTATTGCTGGGTGGAATATTCTGTAGATGTCGGTTAAGTCTAGTTGGTCTAGGCAATTGTTTAATTCTGTGGTTTCATTGTTCAGTTTATGGCGTGTTGATCTGTCCATAGGTGACAGTGGAGTGTTAAAATCCCCAACTATTAATGTGTTTGGGTCTATGAGTGTTTTTAGAGTCTGTAGAGTTTGTTTGATGAAGTTGGGTGCTCATGTATTTGGTGTGTAGATATTTAGGATGGTTATATCTTCCTGTCGGAGAGATCCCTTTATTAGTATGTAGTAAACTGTTTTGTCTCTTCTTACCTTTGTTAATTTGAAGTAAATTTTGTCTGATGCTAGGATTGCAACTCCAGCTTGCTTATGGGGACCATTTGCTTTGTAGATTTGATTCCAGCTTTTCACTTTTAGAAGATGTTTACTATTGCTGTATATATGAGTCTCTTGGAGGCAGCAGAAAGACAGATCTTGATTTTTTTTTTTTTGGCCAGTCCTGGGCCTTGGACTCAGGGCCTGAGCACTGTCCCTGGCTTCTTCCCGCTCAAGGCTAGCACTCTGCCACGTGAGCCACAGCGCCGCTTCTGGCCGTTTTCTGTATATGTGGTGCTGGGGAATCGAACCTAGGGCCTCGTGTATCCGAGGCAGGCACTCTTGCCACTAGGCTATATCCCCAGCCCTGGATCTTGATTTTTGATCCAAATTATGACCCTAGTTATTTGATTGGAGAATTAAGTCCATTAATGTTGAGAGTTAGGATTGAGAGATGATCGTTTGTTCCTTTCATTATCACTATCTTGTTAACAGCTGTGTCTTCCCATTTCTCGATCTGATATTCTGGTTTACTATTTAGGGTACATTTCTCTGTCTGTATTGGGATCTTGATTATTTTCCCTGTATAGTGTATCTTTGAGGCTTTTCTGTAAAGCTATTTTGGTGGAGATATATTGTTTCAGTTTTTCGTTATTGTGGAAGGTTTTTATTTGACCTTCGGCTATGAATGAGAGTTTAGTTGGGTACTGTATTCTTGGTTGGTAGTTATTTTTATTTAGGGTTTGTTATACCTCATTCCCGGCTCTCCTTGCTTTCATGATCTCTGCTGAGAAGTCGGGTAATTCTGATTGCTTTTCCTTTATATGTGATTGTTTTTTTCTCTGTAACAGCTTTAAGGATTCTTTCCTTGTACTCTACTGATCCTGTTTTGATCATAATGTGTCGGTGGTATGTCCTATTCTGGTCTGGTCGGTTTGCGGTTGTAAATGCTTCATGTATCTCTATAGGCCGATACTTCTGCTGGATATTTGGGAAGTTCTCGGCTAATATTCTGTTAAAAAGGTTGCCTATTCCATTTAACTTCTTTCTCCAGGTTTTCCTCAATACCTATTACCTTTAAATTGGGCTTCTTGATTGTGTCTTGGAGCTCCTGGAGTAATTTGTCTTGTCGATTGCATTGGGTTTGTATTGATTTTTGACCTCCATAGATGCTAGGGAATCTTCGGCTCCTGAGATTCGATCCTCTGCTTCAGCTAGTCTGGACTGTAAGCTGGCTACTTGATTTCGAATCTCTTTTCCTTCTGTCTGGTCTTCCCAGATTATTTCCATGTCATCTCTTAGGCCATGTATGGACTTCATAAAGCAGGCATGCAGGCAGGCAGGCAGACAGGAAGGAAGGAAGGAAGGAAGGAAAGCAGGAAGGAAAGAAAGAAGGAAGGAAGGGGCAATGTTAATTAGTGTTGTGGCTCAAGTCATAGGTAGACCACTAGTTTTGACATGAACAGCAAAGACACAACAACCAGGTTATGAGTGCAAGTTACACTTTAGCCGAAAGTAAAGAAGAAAGGGAGAGAGAGAGGGAGGGAGGGGGAAGGGAGGGAGGGAAGGAGGTGGGAGGGATGGTAGGAAAGAGAGAGAGAAGGTGGGAGGGAGGGATGGGGTAAAAGTAATACAGATATTTGGTAGATGCTCTACATTGGACTGGCTGCCTTTTGAGTTTTTCTCTTGTTGTTGTTGTTAGCTTTATTTATTTATTTTTTTTACTATATTTGAATCTCTCAGAAACCAACATTACTTTGCCAGTATCCAGACACTTATATCCAATAAACTCAAGAACAACTCAGAACTCCTGTTTGGGCTAGAGTGGCCACCCCATCTTCATGGACACCCGGCAGAGCCTCCTGGGCCTCATCTTTCCAGTTCAATTGTAGCTCTGGAACCCCAGGATCTTTTGTACCATTTGCGGGTACAGGTATACCATGCAAACCGCGTCACAAGTCTAGAATGCATCCTCTTTGGAAAGAATTAGAATGCAATCTTGGTTTTTCAAATGTTTTTTATTAAAGCTCCTTGTCCCGCAGCAGCCCACTGATGTTCCACAGTTCATTGTTTCAATCCACCACTTCATTTCATAAAGAAAGGAGCACAAACAATAAATGGGAAGATGTCTTTACTCAGAACTCAACAACATAAGTAATGTTCCTGCCTATTAACTTAGCTACTCAACAGATTAAAGATGTGAGGATCATGGTTCAATATCAGCTAAGTTTTGAAAGTCTATGAGATTCTCATCTGAAGTGAATCACCAGCAATCTAGAAGTGGAACTGTGGGTCAACATGGTAGAGCTCTAGCCTTGAGCAAAGGAGCTTAGGGACAGCACTCTAGCTCTGAATACAATCTGGGAACCACCAAGTTAAAAAAAGAAAGAAACAAAAGTAAGAAAATTGTCATTCAGACTAAGGCTGCTTCTTCTCTCTTGTAATTGTAACTACTCATGAGGCTGAGATCTGAGGCTCACAGTTCAAGGTCAGCCTCGGCAAGAACATCTGAGATTTTGATCTCCCATTAACCACAAAAAAACCCCAAAATCTGGAAGTGTAGTTTCTGAGTCATATGGTAGAAGGCCACCCTTGAACTGAGAAAGCTGGGTTTCAGTGTTTGGGCCATGATTCCATTTTTAAGTGCTCTCACACAAAGAAGCAAAGAAAAGAAAAACAGAAAGAATGTGGTTTATTATTGTTATTTTCAACATGCCATGTGAAATTATGCCCTTTTTGGTTCTGTCTTTATTTCCCCTGGTTTCAAACTCGTTATCATGGTAACTGATTTTAGTACCCTCAATATTGTGTATTCATGTAACTGAACTAGGGAAGGGAAAGGGAATACCAAAATGAAGAGACAAAGGATAAAATGACAAACCAATGCAACAGCAATATGTACAAAACTATATGGTAATGTGGTATATCTACATAATGGAATTTTATGCCTCTATCAGACAGAAGGCCATTGTCCCATTTGTAAGGAAATGGAAGGACTTGGAAAAAATTATACTAAGTGAAGTGAGACAGACCCAAAGAAACATAGACTCTATGGTCTCCCTCATAGGGAATAATTAGCACAGGTTTAGGCTAGTCACAGCAGAGGCTCACAAGAGCCCATAGCTATACCCTTATGAACACATACGATGATGCTAAGTGAAATGAACTCCATGATATGGAAATGACTGTTATATCACTGTTGTAATTACTTTCAACATACGATGTGAAACCGTACCTTCTATTATTGATGACCCTCCTGTATCCCCTTCCTATGGTTGTTCATCTGTATCTTATCTGAGTACATTGGAAACGGTGTATAAAGGTATTAGCACTAGGAAACTGAAAGGGAATACCAAAATCAAGAGACACAGGGTAAAAAAGACAAACGATTACAATAGCAATACTTGCAAAAGTGTTAGTGTAAATATACTGAGCTATTCATGGGGGGGAAAGGAAAAGGGGGAGGGGGAGGGGGGAATGAGGGAGGAGGTAACAAACAGTACAAGAAATCTATCCAATGTCTAATGTATGAAACTGTAACCGCTCTGTATATCCGTTTGACATTGAAAATATAAAAAACAAAAACAAAAAAACCCTGCAAAGTATATGGTGTAAACCAACTGTACAATTTGTGGGATGGGGAGAGAAATGGGGAGGAGGAGGTAAAAAATCAAAAAACAAAAAACAAAAAAAAAGAAGAAATAATCTGGCCTTCTTGAGATGGAAATCATTTATTGAATGAATAAAATAATTGAATTTACAAATACATGGAATGTGTTGTGTGAACATGATGCATAAGGAGCTAAACTTATATCAGCTGTACACAGTCATTAGAAAGTGGTTTGAAGCCTCACGTACCATTTTGTGGGTGATGAAGTTTTCTGAACTTTTGTTTCCTCATCTATAAAGGGATCTTAATAAGAAAAGCTGGGGGGGTGGGGGCGGTCAGAATTTCAAAATCTAGTGCCAGAGACATCCTTTGAGAGCAACAGAACTCTTTCTGCTCATCAGCCATAGTGCCCAGAGTTATGCAATGACTTCCTGCAGAACTGAACTCAGGAGAAAGGCTGCTGGAGGTCAGGCAGGATCTGATCTCCCACTAGAGACACAAGTCTCATGGACTTTCCTGCCTGGGCTGCCTTTGAATCCCGGTCCTCATAGCTCATTTTCTGGGCTATAAGCAATAATCATTAGTCACTTTGAATACACAGTATAGTTATTTCCTATACTGGGACTGTACAGAATAAAGAGTAATTCTGTACCATCTGATAGCCATCAGTAAACTCGTGATTATTGCGTTTCTATGAGCACAACTATTATGTTAACAAGACATAAATAAAATGTGTCTTCGTTGACAGTTTCATGATGTTGTGACACAGCTGTCATCCAGAGTCGTACACAGCCATGTTTCAATGGCTCACCCATGTAAAACTTTCCACTTAGGAAGCAGAGGCTGGGGACAGATCAGTTCAAGGCCAGCCAGAGCAGAAACCTCATGAGGAGACCCCATCTCAACAACAGTTGTATAGGGTGGTATGTTCCTGTCATCCCAGATACAAAATGGCTAATATCTAGAGAACTATGTCTCCAGGTCAGCCTGGGTAACAACAACAACAAAACAAAATTCCACCTGGTGGTAGGAGGCTGAGATCTGATGACTGTGGTTCAAACCCAGTAAGATCAGGAAAGGCCATGAGACTCTTCTCTCCAATACACCAGCACAAAGCTGGAAGTGAATAGAATCCATGCATATGGAGCACAAAACCACAAGGGACAGAGACAAAACTCTGTGTTTGTACCCCAGAATTGAACATAAGCACACACATACACACACAAGTCTGACAAAGGGACAGGAGAAAGGAGGTCCCCATTCATCTATGGTGAGGGACACAGCAGATGGAGTCCGGGGCAGGTCAGAGCCATGAGACACAGACAACGTTTTGAGGGTGGGACCCTTGCTTTGGCCCCCTCTGCTTGTTAATTAAAGACCCATGCTCCCTAACATCTCTGAACCAATGAACACTGAAAACATACACACAACCCCACTCCCAACTCTCTCACACAATGGTGCCCTGAAAGGATACCATCTACTCGTGCTTGCTTTTCCATTTTCTTTATTTGTTTCATGGATACAGTAAATGACACACAGGAATCGACTGTCTCACAACCTTGAGGTTTGCTTACAACCATTCAGATAAAGAAGATCAAGCTCCAGTTCTTTCCATGCTCAATTCACTCGAGATTCCTGATGGTGTGTGCACAGGATACATGTGCTCCCAAATAAGCTCAGAGTCTCCTGTGGTTCCAGAGCTCAGATCGAGTGGAATAGCTCAGAATCAGAGGCCCTGCCTCTTTTACCCACACTGAATTTGCAGTAGGCGTATCTCAAGGAACACACTTCTGTCCCGGCTTTCATTTCTGATGCTGAGAAGGGATTCCAGGAGAGAGATGGCTGACTACACAGGCAGATCAGAAAGGCCAATGAGGCTCTCCTCATTGGCCAGCCATGATCCATCAGTCTCCAGGCGATAGAATCGGTACTCCCTCTTCTCAGCAAAATACTCCATAGCAATATGGACCTTGTGGGTTGGTGTCATTTCTCTCAACACCAGTGCCAACTTAGCCTAAATTTCTTCAATTGTCTCAGGGTCAGTATCTCCTGGGTTGCCATCATATGGACCTTTGTAGCTCTCCAGAAGGGCAGGATAGAGCCCCCTTTTCAAATGGCCTATCCTGGCTGTGAGGCTCAGGGGCTCCTCCAGGTTGGTCAAGGAGATGGGGTTGCCATAGACACTGATGAAGCTGAGCCGGTACCACTGGCTCAGGACAGGCAGGATGGCGCAGAGCTGGGCATCAGTAAGGTCACAGAGGGCCAGGGCCAGGGTCTGCATGGTGTGGGCCTGGAACCCCAGCAGGTCTCTCAAGTCCTCAGGCCTCAGAACACCAGGGACGAACGCCTGAGGAGCAGGTGCTGGAGCTGCCAGGTGTGAAGATTCCGGGACAGAAACCACTTGTCCGTCTTATACACGGAACAAATATTCAACGACAAGGTCTTAAATGGAGGCAGTGAGGGTGGGCTCTTCTTGCTCATCTTGCTTGAGGAGATGTGTGTCCGCTGTGCAGGGCTCTGTGGATCCCAGCAGGGCCAGGCACTGAATGTAGACTCAGGGATTCTGCTTCTGTTCTCTGATCCCTGAGCCCTTTGTAGTCTGAAGCCCCGCCTTCAGGAGTGCACGGCAACCAATCATAGAGCAACTTCTTGTTGGAATATCGAGCTACATCTACTTGGGTCGTCAACTTCTGGAGTAGGTCAAACCCTCCTTCCTATACTAAGTGAAGGGGTTGAGGGCGTGTTTCCCACCTGCTCTTTGAAATGTAAATTACACTGAAGCAAAAACAGCTCCTACCCTTCTTCTCTAACCCCTCCAGACATGCACATGCTACTCTCCTGTCCTGGGGCTGAGAAGAATCCCAGCCCAGCCCCAGCCCAGCGCTGTAGAATCCACACATCCTACTGAACAATCTATCTCTGTATTGCTTTTTCCTCCTGCCTTGTTTCTTCATTCCTTTCTTCCATGGATCATTCGTTTCCTCCTTCCTTCCTTTTCTTTCCGTGTCCTTCCTTCCTTCCTTCCTTTTCTTACTTCTTATTCCTTAGTTTTCCTTCCTTTCTTCCCTACCTAACTGCCAACCTCAAAGCTTGCCTTCTTTCCTTTCTTACTTTACTCCTTTCCCTGCTTCTTTCTTTCCTGCCATTCATCCGTCTTTCATGCCTACCTTCCTTCCTTCCTTTCTCTATTTCCTCCTTGCATTCTTCCTCTCTCCCTGCTTCCCTCATCCTCCTTTGTCTCTCTTTGTTTCCTTTTCTTTCTCTTTTCTCTATTTCTTCCTTCCTCTGATCCATCCCTTCCTCCTTCGTTCTTTCCTTGCTCCCTGTCTTCATTCTTTACTTTGGTAGCTGGGTAGACATGAAGTAAATATATCTATACAATATAAGGGGAGCAAATGAAGTATTGCCAGCATTCTTGTGCCATTTTCCTCAAATCTCCACCATGACTGTGTGAACAATGTAGGGAACTCATCACCAAATTTGTGGGAGATGACGAATTAGTTCTCTTGCTCTCATGGGATACCTGGACCCACAAAGGGCACACAAGATCTTGGGGTTCCAGAACTACAATTGAACTGGAAAGATCAGGCTCACAGGCCTTGCACCTTACACACACACACACACACACACACACACACATACACACACACACACACACACGATTATGTTCTAATGCTGAGAAGAAACGACAGAGAGAGAGGGCCTACTACCCAGCCAGAGCCTCATGGTTATGAAACTCCTCAACTCTGAGCACCCAGGAACCATCTGGCCACAGGAAGTAGTACAGGAAACTGTTGCAGAAATCACAGAGACCTGGGAAAATCTGGATCTTATTATGGGTTGACCACACATCTCCCAAATCCTGGGCCAACCCAGCCAGAACCTGAAAAAACCTGTCAGGGTCCAAGTTCCCTGTGGGTCCATAGCTCCCCACAGGGGGAGAATAGATGCTTTCACTCAAGTGGCCCAACCTAGCCATGAGGCCCGGGAGGTGCTGCAGGGTGTCCATATTCTTCCTTCTTTCTTGTCAGCCTTCCTTCCTTTCTCCGTTCCCTCCTGGCACACTTTGTCCCTCACTCCCTGCCTCTTCCTATCCTCCTTTGTCTCTTTGTCCTGTTCATACTCTTTCTTTTTCCGAGTTTCTTTTTCTTTCTCTTTTCTTCCTTCCTCCATTTCCTTCCTCTTTCCCTTTTCCCTCTGTCCTTCCTTCCTTTCTCCCTTCTTTCTTTCTTTCCTTCCTTCCTTCCTTCCTTCCTTCCTTCCTTCCTTCCTTCCTTCCTTCCTTCCTTCCTTCCTTCCTTCCTTCCTTCCTTCCTTCCTTCCTTTCATTGCTTCTTTCTACTTCTTTCTTTTGGTGTTCCTCGGTAGACATGAATTAAATATACCTATAAGATATCCGAAGAGCAAATGAAGAATTTTCAGCATTCTCGTGCCACTTTGATCAAATTTTGATGTCTCAGAAAACTACAAACAAACAGCCAAAATCATAACCAAGGCCAAACATTGATAGCTCGAAATTTGTAGATAAGCTGGGGCAGGGTAGGGGGTGGGGCAGAGGCAGAAGTTTAAAATCAAGTGCCAGAGACATCCCAGGAGAGCAACAGAACTCTTTCTGCTCATCAGCCATACTGCCCAGAGTGATGGAGGGACTTCCTGCAGAACTAAGCTCAGGAGAAAGGCAGCTGGAGGTCAGGCAGCCTCTTATCTCCCACTAGAGACACGAGTCTCATGGACTTTCCTGCCTGGGCTGCCTTTGAATCCCGGTCCTCACATCTCATTTTCTGGGGTATAGGCAATGTTCATTTCGTCACCTTGAATACACAGTATAGTTATTTCCTATGCTGGGACTGCACAAAATGAAGAGTTACTCTGCAGCTTCTGATAGCTTTCAATAAAGTCATGGTTATTTTATTCTATTAATGCAAGTATTATGTTATCAAGACATAAATAAATTGTGTCTTTGTTGACCTTGCCATGATGTTGGGACACAGCTGTCATCCAGAGTCATACACAACCAGGTTCCAATGGCTCATTCCTGATGGTGTGTGCATAGGACACATGTACCCCCAAATAAGCTCAGAGTCTCCTGTAGTTCCAGAGCTCTGATTGAATGGAGTAGCTCAGGATCAGAGGCCCTGCCTCTTTTACCCACACTGCATTTGCAGCATGTGCATCTCGAGGAACACACTTCTGTCCCAGCTTTCATTTCTTTCTTTTTTTTTTTTTGGCCAGTCCTGGGCCTTGGACTCAGGGCCTGAGTACTGTCCCTGGCTTCTTCCCGCTCAAGGCTAGCACTCTGCCACTTGAGCCACAGCGCCGCTTCTGGCCGTTTTCTGTATATGTGGTGCTGGGGAATCGAACCTAGGGCCTCGTGTATCCGAGGCAGGCACTCTTGCCACTAGGCTATATCCCCAGCCCCCGGCTTTCATTTGTGATGCTGAGAAGGGATTCCAGGAGAGAGATGGCTGACTACACAGGCAGATCAGAAAGGTCAATGAGGCTCTCCTCCGTGGCCAGCCAAGATCCATCAGGCTCCAGGAGATAGAATCGGTACTTCCTCTTCTCAGCAAAATAATCCAAAGCAATGTGGACCTTGTGGGTTGGCGTCATTTCTCTCAAATGCCAGTGCCAACTTAGCCAGAACTTCGATTCTCTCAGGGTCAGTATCTCCTGGTCACCATCGTATGGATCTTCGTAGCTCTCCAGAGGGGCAGGATAGAGCCCCCTTTTCAAATGGCCCATCCTGGCCGTGAGGCTCAGGAGCTCCTGCAGGGTGCCCAAGGAGATAGGGTTGCCATAGAAATTGATGACGCGGAGCCAAGACCACTGGCTCAGGACAGGCAGGATGGTGGAGAGCTGGGCATCAGTCAGGTCACAGAGGTCTAGGCCCAGTGTCTCCAGGGTGCCAGCCAGGAACCCCAGCAGGTCTGTCAGGTCCTCATTCCTGAGGTCCCCCAGGGATGAACACCTGACAAGCAGGTGCTTGAGCTGCCAGGTGTGAAGACTCCAGGACAGAAACCAAATGTCCCTCTCATCCATGAAACAAATACTCAGCGACAAGGTCTTCAATGGCTCATGAGAATGGCCGGCAGGGTCCCAGCACTGAACATGATGGATTCCAGGTGAAGCTGCTTGACATGTGACAGACACCATAAATGGGCCTTGAACTTCCAGTCATAAGAGTGAGGACTTCTCTCAGTAGCGTGGATGTGCTCGAACCTGTTGCATATCTTCAGGCTGTGAAGGTTTCTCATCGGCTCAGATATGGAGCACATACTTGCATGGTGTCTGGACTCCTGAGTTCTCACACCACCAGTTCCTGGACAGAGTCCATCGTCAGCCTGTGCAGAATTTTCTGGAGTTCAGAGAAGGAGTCGGACAGAATCTGCAGTTTCCTCGAGCACAGCTGGACTTATCCTTTCTTCTCCCCGGCCCACTGGAGCAGGAGAGCTTGGAGATCATCCTGGGCATCCTGTTGAATGGTCAGGTCCATGGCGATGAGCAATGGCTGCTGATTAGTCAGTCCCAAACATGGGCTGCCAGCTTGCTTATCAGTCAGGAACCCTGGGCTGGAGATGTGGGCCATGGCCAGGTACCCCCTTGTCCATATCTCTGGGTGCTCCTTCCCCAGATTGAGCAGTTTCCAGTGAGTGGGGCGCTCCTTCTGGGCAAGAAGCAGATCGAGGCCATCCAGGACAGCCTTGAAGGTATACAGGTCTGGTGACTGTACCAGGTCCCCCAAGGGGAGGCAGGGGAAAGGCCAGGCCTGCACCATGGCCTTCAGCACCTCTCTGTGGCCCCCAGTGTAGGCCTCCATAAACAGCGAAGGGAACAGCAGCATGGGCAGATCATCTAGGGCAGAGCTGGCCAGCACCGGGTGGCTCAGCAGATTCTGCATGGCGAGATGCTGGAGAAAGGGTGGGGTGCTCTTGCTCATCTTGCTGGATGCGATGTGGGTCCACTGTGCAGGGCTCTCTGAATCCCAGCAGGGCCAGGCACTGACTGCAGACTCAGGGACTCTGCTGCTGTTCTCTGATCCCTGGGCCCCTTTATATCCTAGAACCCTGTCTTCAGAAGTGCACATCAACCAATCAGAGAGTAGCTTGGGGTGGGATTATTATTTTTTTTTTTTGGCCAGTCCTGGGCCTTGGACTCAGGGCCTGAGCACTGTCCCTGGCTTCTTCCCGCTCAAGGCTAGCAATCTGCCACTTGAGCCACAGCGCCGCTTCTGGCCATTTTCTGTATATGTGGTGCTGGGGAATCGAACCTAGGGCCTCGTGTATCCGCGGCAGGCACTCTTGCCACTAGGCTATATCCCCAGCCCTGGGGTGGGATTATTGAGCCATACCTATATGGGCGGTCAGTCTCTGGACTAGTTCAAGGTCTCCTTCCTGTACAAAAGTGAAGGGATTAAAGGTGTGTTTCCCACCTGCTCTTTGAAATGTAAATTACACTGAAGCCAAAACAAGTCCTACCCTTCTTCTCTAACCCCTCCAGACACATGCATGCTACTCTACTGCCCTGGGGCTGAGAAGAATCCAGCCCAGCCCCATCCCAGAGCTGTAGCATCCACACAGCCTACTGGACAATCTGTCTCTGTATTGCTTTTTCCTTTCTCTTGTTTCTTCATTCCTTCCTTCCATCATTTCCTCCTTTCTTTTCTTTCCTTTTCCTGTCTTCCTTTCTGTCACCTTTCATTCCTTCCTTCCTTTCCTTACTGCTTATTCTTTGTTGTCCTTCCTTTCTTCCCGACCTGTTTGCCAGCCTCCAAGCTTGCCTTCTTTCCTTCATACTTCACTCCTTTCACTCCTCCTTTCTTTCCTCCCCTTTGTCCATCTTTCATGTCTACCTTCCTTCCTTCCTTTCTCCATTTCCTCCTTGCATTCTTCCTCCCTCCCTCCCTGCTTCCCCTAATCCTTCTTTCTCTCTCTCTTTGTTTCTTTTTCTTTCTTTGTCTTTTCTCTATTTCTTCCTTCCTGTGTTCCATCCCACCTCCCTTCCTTTCTTCCTTCCTTCATTATTTCCTTCTTTCCTTGCTTCCTGTCTTCATTCCTTACTTTGCTACCTGGGTAGACCTGAAGTAACTATATCTATACAATATAAGAGGAGCAAATGAAGTATTGCCAGCCTTCTTGTGCCATTTTTCTCAAATCTCAACCTTGACTGCATGAACTATGTAGGGAACTCATCCCCAAATATGTGAGAGATGAAGAATTCGTTCTTTTGCTCTCATGAGAGGTCCATCCAATCAGAGAGTAGCTTCTGATGGGACTTTTGAAACAATCTTCCACCCCCCACTACAACAAGAAGGTATGTCACTCTTCCACAAAAGTGAAAGGCTTAAGGCCGTGTTTCCCATCCATTCTTTGAAATGTAAATTACACTGATGCAAAACAATTCCACCCTTATCCATTCACCCCTCCAAGCAGTACCATGAGACTCTTTTGCCGTTGGGTTGGGAAGGATCCTAGAAGATCCCCAGCCCAGCGCCTTAACATCAGCAAAGACCAGGGGACATCCCGTCTCTGTGTCTTTTTGCTTTATTTCTTTGTTCCTTCCTTCTGTTATGCCAGATTTCCAATCCCCAAAGACCACCAAGGAGCCGATACTGATGCAAACACACGAGAATCTTTATTGCAAGCTAAAGCCTGGACTCCAAACCATTACCGACACAGCGGATCTGGATTGAGAGTCCTGCCCCTCAGATAGGCAGGGTTTTTATTGTGATTACAGCAGGGGCAGGGTATTTCCAACTTGGCAGATACTTGATTGGATGGCATATAGCAAGCAAGTCTTGTCCTATTTTTATTGACTATCTACCCTTTCAGTTATATATTTTGGCTTTGATATTGGGAACTGGCCTCGATATCAGGAATTGACAACAGGTGGTCACGTAGCACTGACACAGGGGGTTAGTGCAGGGGGTAGAACAAGGCACAAATGGGTTAAGCAAGCCATTTACAGAAGCAGAATTCTGCGGTTAGGCTGAGCTAGTACTAACTTTATTTTAACAATTGTGACCATGTTTTCCCATTACCACTAAGCAAGCTTGAGCGGGCTAAAACAATCCAGTACTCAATCATAAGTAAACCAACCCAACAGTTACCATGGCATTTCTACTACTATTATGGTTATTTCTATAGTCTATGACTATGCTCATTTTTACTGTTCGTTACCATGTTGCTACCCAGGTACAGAGGTGAACAAGTGCTCCCTACGTTTTTAAATGTCAAACTATAAGAAACTAGTCTCATGGGTGGGGGTGCAGCCCTCTATCATGGAGTCATTACCATTGTTTAGAAGCTGTTATAATTTTAACACTAAAACTTATATTTAGTTACTCCAGTTTTCAGGTCAGCCCTATCACTTCCTCCCTTTTCCTTTCTTTCGTTCTTTTCTCCTCTCTTCATTTTCTGTTTCTTCTCCTTTTCTCTTCCCTCATTTCTCCTTTCTTCCTTACCTTAATCTAGAATATGGTCTAGGTAGTTTTGAACCTGGTTATGGGTTAATTTGTGTGTTCGTTTGTGCCAGTTCTGGCACAACTGGGCTTTGCCTGAGCTGTTGGGCTCAATGCCAGCCAGCACTCTTGGATGTGAACCACATCTCCACTACTGGCTCTTTGGAGGTTGAATGGAGATGAGAGTCTCAAGGCATTGCCTGCTCAGGCAGGCTTAGAACTGGGATCCTCAAGTCACAAACTCTCAGTGTACCTCGGATTCTAGCCATGAAAACTACTCTCATTCTTTGGTCCCTAGAAACGCTATCTCTTGGCTCATGCTTCAGAAACTTTTTGGTTTTGGTTGAGTGACACACTAAGTTACAGGTAAGAAAGCATTCTTCCCCATGTAGCAGTTGGCTTAAAGAATTGATATAAACAAGTCCAGGTTCCAGTTCTTTGCAAGGTAAATTCACTGCAAATTCTGGATGGGGTGTGCACAGGACACATGTACCCCCTAAAACACTGAAACTCCTGGGGCTCTACAGCCATGCTTGAACTGGAAAGCACAGCACCAGGTGACCAGCCTCTTGTACGCCAACTGAACTTGGGAGTTCAGGTCCCCTGGAGAGGGCACTTCTGTCTGGGGTTTCATTTCTGATGCTGAGAAGCTATTTCAGGAGAGAGGGTCCCATCTACACAGGCAGATCAGAAAGGCCGGGAGGAACCCCCTCTCTGAATACCCAAGATCCACTGGGCTCCAGACTATAGAATTGGCACTTGTTAACCACGTGACAGAAGTTGGTACAGATCTGGACTTTCTGAGTTGTCCCCATGTCTCTCAATGTCTGCACCAAACCAGCCTGAACCTGGGCAAATCTCTCAGCGTCTATGGTCCTATGCCACCACCTCTGAGGGCAGTAGCTCTCCAGGGGGGCAGGATAGAGCCCCCTTTTCAAATGGCCCAGCTTGGCCGTGAGGCTCAGGAGGTTCAGTAGGGCGGCCATGGAGATGGTATTTCCATAGAAACTGAAGGAGCTGAGCTGGGAGCACTGGCCCAGGGAGGGGAGGATGGCAGAGAGCTGGTTATCAGTAATGTAACAGTGCTCCAGAGCCAGGGACTCCAGGGTGCCAGACACTTGCTCCAGCCATAGTCTCAGGGGCTCCGCACTGAAGGAGTCTCTCGGCAAACTCCTCAGACGCAGGTGCTGGAGCTGCCTGGCGCAAGTGCTGTGGAACAGAAAGCTCAGGTCAGCTTCCTGCAGGTCGCAGGAGCTCAGGGACAAGGCCTGCAGAGGCCGCAGGCTCCTGAAGAGGGCAGGCAGCTGTCCATGAAGGAACCTGGCGTCATGCACATGAAGCTCCCGCAGCTGCTGCAGCTGTCCCATATGGACCCCCAATTTGCTCCAGTACCAGCAATTTGTGAGGCTGGAACTTTGGGAATCGCCACGCATGTCAGAGAATTTGAGGAGGCGGAGGCTCTTCATCTGGCCCAGATAGGGATCAAAATAATCCATGGATTCTCGACGCCAGATTTGACTCGCCAGCAGCTCCTGGATGGAGTCCAGCCTCACCACACGCAGAGCCTTCTGCATTTCAGAGACGGAGCCAGACAGAATCTGCAGCTTCCTGGAGCACAGCTGGACTCGTCCTTTCTTCTCCCCAGCCCACTGGAGCAGGAGGGCTTGGAGATCATCCTGGGCATCCTGTTGAATGGTCAGGTCCATGGCGATGAGCAAGGGCTGCTGATTAGTCAGTCCCAAACATGGGCTGCCAGTTTGCTCCTCAGTCAGGAACCCTGGGCTGGAGATGTGGGCCATGGCCAGGTACCCCCTTGTCCATATCTCTGGGTGCTCTTTCCCCAGATCGAGCAATTGCAGTTTCCAGTGAGTGGGGCGCTCCATCTGGGCAAGAAGCAGATCGAGGCCATCCAGGACAGCCTTGAAGATTTCCAGGTCTGGTGGCTGTGCCAGGTCCCCCAGGGGGAGGCAGGGGAAGGGCCAGGCCTGCACCATGGCCTTCAGCACCTCTCTGTGGCCCCCAGTGTAGGCCTCCATAAACAGCAAAGGGAACAGCAGCATGGGCAGATCATCTAGGACAGAGTTGGCCAGGGCCGGGTGGCTCAGCAGATTCTGCATGGCGAGATGCGCCAGCGAGGGTGGGGTCCTTCTGCTCATCTTGCTGGATGAGATGGGGGTGCGCTGTGCAGGACTCTCTGAATCCCAGCAGGGACAGGCACTGACTACAGTCTCAGGAACTCTGCTGCTGTTCTCTGATCCCTGGGCCCCTTTATACCCTTAAGCCCCGCCTTCAGGAGTGCACGTCAACCAATCAGACAGCAGCTTTGGGTGGGAATACTAAGCCACACCTACATAGGGCGTCAACCTCTGGATTAGTTCAAACCCTGCTTTCCATACTAAGTGAAGGGGTTAAGGGTGTGTTTCTCACCTGCTCTTTGAAATGTAAATTACACTGAAGCAAAAACAGCTCCTACCCTTCTTCTCTAACCCCTCCTGACATGCACTTGCTACTCTACTGCCCTGGGGCTGAGAAGAATCCCAGCCCAGCCCCAGCCCAGCGCTAGAGCATCCACACATCCTACTGAACAATCTGTCTCTGTATTGCTTTTTCCTCCTGCCTTGTTTATTCATTCCTTTCTTTCATCGTTTCCTCCTTCCTTTTCTCTCCGTGTCCTTTCGTCTTTCCTGTGTTGTTTCATTCCTTCCTTCCTTTCCTTACTTCTTATTCCTTTGTTTTTTCCCTTTGTTCCCTACCTGTCTGCCAGCCTCCAAGCTTGCCTTCTTTCCTTCCTTCCTTTACTCCTTTCCCTGCTTTTCTTTCCTGCCATTCGTCCGTCTTTCATGTCTACCTTCCTTCCTTCCTTTCTCCATTTCCTCCTTGCATTCTTCCTCCCTCCCTGCTTCCCTCATCCTCCTTTGTCTCTCTCTTTGTTTCTTTCTCTTTCTTTCTCTTTTCTCTATTTCTTCCTTCCTCTGATCCAACCCTTCCTCCTTCGTTCTTTCCTTGCTCCCTGTCTTCATTCTTTACTTTGGTAGCTGGGTAGACATGAAGTAAATATATCTATACAATATAAGGGGAGCAAATGAAGTATTGCCAGCATTCTTGTGCCATTTTCTTCAAGTCTCCACCATGACTGTGTGAACAATGTAGGGAACTCATCACCAAATTTGTGGGAGATGACGAATTAGTTCTCTTGCTCTCAACGGAGGTCCAGCCAATCAGAGAGCAGCTTCTGAGGGGATGCATGAGCCACCCTTCTAGTACAGATAGAAAGGGGTGTCACTCTCTGGTTAGTTTGAATCCTGCTTCCTGGACAAAGTGAAGGGATTCAGGGCGTGTCTCCCACCTGCTCTTTGAACTGTAAATTACACTGAAGCAAAAACAACCCCTACCCTTATTCTCTAACCCCTCCAGACATTCCTAACCTACTCTACTGCCCTGGGGCTGAGAAGAATCCCATCCCCGCCCCAACCCAGTGCTACAACATCCACACATCCCACTGGACATTCTGTCTTGTTTGTATTTCTTTTTCCTCCTGTCTTGTTTCTTCATTCCTTCTTTCCATGGTTCATTTGTTTCCTCCTTCCTTCCTTCCTTTTCTTTCCATTTTCTTTCTTCTTTCATTCCTTCCTTCCTTTCCTTACAGCTTATTCCTTTGTTTTCCTGGCTGTGTACGACTCTGGATGACAGCTGTGTCCCAACATCATGGAAATGTCAAGAAAGACACATTTTTATTATGTCTTGTTAACATAATAGTTGCGCTAATACAAAAGAAATAATCACAAGTTACTGAAGGCTATCAGAAGATAGAGAATAACTCTTTATTCTGTGCAGTCCCAGTATAGGAAATAACTATACTGTGTATCCAAAGTGATAAAATGAACATTGCCTATACCCCAGAAAATGAGATGTGAGGACCAGGATTCAAAGGCAGCCCAGGCAGGAAAGTCCATGAGACTCGTGTCTCTACTGGGAGATAAGAGCCTGCCTGACTTCCAGAAGCCTTTCTCCTGAATTCAGTTCTGCAGGAAGTCCCTCCACCCTCTGGGCACTATGGCTGATGAGCAGAAAGAGTTCTGTTACTTTCATGACATGTAACTAACATTTGATTTTGAAATTGCTCCTGCTCCCCGCCCCAGATTTTCTCCAATTCTTGATGTATTAATGTTTGACCTTGGTTATGATTTTTGGGGTTAGAGAATAAGGGTAGGAGCTGTTTTTTCAGTTATTCAGTGTAATTTACATTTCAAAGATCAGGTGGAAAACACGCCCTTAATCCCTTCACTTTTGTACAGGAAGCAGACCTTGAACTAATCCACATTGACACCGCATGTAGGAGTGGCTCAATAATCCCACCCAAAGCTGCTCTCTGATTGGTTGACGTGCACTGCTGAAGGCGGGGCTTCAGGGTATAAAGGGGCCCAGGGATCAGAGAACAGCAGCAGAGGCCCTGAGTCTGCAATCAGTTCGTCACCCTGCTGGGATTCGGAGAGCCCTGCACAGCACACTCATATCTCATCCAGCAAGATGAGCAAGAGGACCCTATCCTTACTCCAGCATCTCGCCATGCAGAGTCTGCTGAGCCACCCAGCCCTGGCCAACTCTGCCCTAGATGATCTGCCTGTGTTGTTTTTCCCTTCGCTGTTTATGGAGGCCTATATGGGGGGCCACAGAGAGGTGCTGAAGGCAATGGTGCAGGCCTGGCCTTTCCCCTGCCTCCCTCTGGGGGATCTGGCACAGCCACCAGACCTGGAAATCTTCAAGGCTGTCCTGGCTGGGCTAGATTTGCTACTTAGCAACAAGGAGCGCCCAAATCGGTGGAAACTACAAGTCGTTGACCTGCTGGGTGAGCACCCAGGCATTTGGACGCTGGGGTACCCTGCCATGGCACAAATCTCCTATCCAGGGTTCCCGCCAGGTGAGTTAAGAGCAAGTCCCTGGACAGGGATGGGTGAAGAGCAACCCTTGATGATTGCCATGGACCTGACCATCGCCGATAGCCCTAAGGACGATCTCCAAGCCTTCCTGCTGCAGTGGGCCTGGGAGAGGAAAGAACGACTCTGTCTGTGCCCCAGGGTGCTAGAGATTCTGTCTGACTCCAGCTCTGAAACCCAGAAGGCTCTGCAAGTTGTGAATCCGGACTCAATACTGGAACTGCTGGTGAGTAAATTGTGTCTAGGAGACACCGTGAAAACCTTTGCTTCTATTCTGAGCAAGATGAAGAAACTTCGCATCCTGAGTTTCTGCAATACGTGTGCCCACTTTGACACTTTCAGCTCCCCAAATTCCTCGTGTTCCTCCCTCCAACTGGGGGCACATCTGGGGCAGCTGCAGCATCTCCAGGAGGTGCGTATGCAAGAAATTGTCTTCCTTGGTGGAAAGCTACCCGCCATTTTCAGGAGCCTGCCTCCTTTGAAGGACTTGTTTCTGAGCTCGTGTAACCTGCAGGAAGCTGACCTGAGGTTTCTGTCCCGGTGTCCCTGCACCAGGCAGCTCAAGCACCTCTGGCTGAAGAATTTGTCTATGAAAAGCTTCAGTCCCGAACTCCTGAGAGCCCTGTTGGAACAAGTGGCCGGCACCCTGGAGATCCTGGTGCTGGAGAAATGTGAAATCACAGATGCTCAGGTCTCAGCCATCCTACCAGCCCTGAGCCAGTGCTCCAAGCTGAGCTCCTTTAGTTTCTATGGAAACCACGTTTTCATGGACACCCTGCAGAGCCTCCTGGGGCTCATGGCTAGGTTGGGCCACTTGAATGAAAGCATCTATTCTCCCCCTCTGGAGAGCTATGGACCCACAGGGAACTTGGACCCTGACAGGTTTTTTCAGGTTCTGGCTGGGTTGGCCCAGGATTTGGGAGATGTGGGGACAACCCCTAATAAGATCCAGATCTGCCCAGGTTTCTGTGATTTCTGCAACTGTTTCCTATACTACTTCCTGGGGCCAGATGGTTCCTGGGTGCTCAGAGAGGAGGAGTTCCATAGCCATGAGGCTCTGGCTGGGTAATTGGCCCTCTCTCTCTGTCGTTTCTTCTCAGCATTAGAATGTGATCGTGTGTGTGTGTAAGAAAGAAGGCCTGTGAGCCTGATCTTTCCAGTTCAATTGTAGCTCCAGTACCCCAAGAACTTTTGTGCCCTTTGCCGGTCGAGGTATCCCGTGCAAACCTCATCACAAGTCTAGAATGTACCCTCTCTGGAAAGAACTAGAACACAATCTTGGTTTTTCAAATGTTTTTGTTCAAACCTCTTTGTGCCGCAGCAGCCCACTGATGTTCCACAGTTCATTGTTTCCATCCACCACTTCATTTCCAAAAGAAAGGAGCACAAGCAACAACTAGAAAGATGTCTTTTCTCAGAACTGCACAACATAAGTCATGTTCCTGCCTAGAAACTTAGCTACTCAACAAATTAAATTGTGAGGATCATGGTTCAAAATCAGCCTAGTTTGAGAAGACTGCGGTGCACCGAAGTCTTCCTTGTTTTTCCTCTTTCCCCCTCTCTGGTCTACTATGGATGCTCTCCAAGTGTTCTTGCCTATTTCTTAGAAGATCTTGGCACCATGGCCATGGTACAGAAGTGTCGGGAGCTAACAGCGAAATTCACCCTAACTTCTGGCTTACTCTCAAGGGCGTGCAAGGTCACGGCTTAGGGAGCCAAAGTTTATCCTAACCTCTGGCCATGTTGTTTTCTCAAGGACATGCAAGGACATGGTTTACTTGAAGGACAGTACTAATCCCGAGATGTTTTATTATGTCAACAAGAGTCTGTTATGTATACCATCCGACCATGCCTTGTTTTACTGTCTGTTGTTATTTACCAATTTCAAGGCCTTCCTGTTTTCTTACACCTTGGTTAATCCTATGCTATTTCCTGGTGGTCAAACTGTATATAAGCTGGAATTTAAAAATATATGCGGCTGCAGTCTTGAGGTTCAACCTTGCGGCTGCAGACCTCCCGTACCCCATCTTTGTCTCTTGTCTTTTTTCTCTTGCCTTACTTTTCCTTTTCTGTATCCCCGCTGCCCCTCAGTCAGGATTCCTGTTTCCCTGCCGGCTGGCCCGGCAGGCAGAAGCATGCAACGAAGTAGGCGGGACTTGGAAGCCACAACTTCCTCTTCTGGTGGCAAAGGTCAAGCGGAATGTAAACACCACGGAGCAGTGTCAGAATGGCTTCGTTTGGGTGGAAGAGGAAGATTGGTGAGAAGGTGTCAAAGGCTACATCCCAGCAGCTTGAAGCTGAGGATGTTGTCGAGAAGGAGGGGCTTGAGAATGATGAAGGGAACTGGCTTCATGCCACTAAACGTAGGAAAGAAATTCTCCAGGAAGGCTGTGCTGAGAAAAGCTAACAGCTGAAGGAGGAAGGAGCCAATTTAGCAGAAGGTAAAAGATATCAGGAAGCAATTCAGAAGTGGGATGAAGCACTACAGTTAACTCCAAATGATGCTACCCTCTATGAGATGAAATCACAGGTCCTAATGTCTCTTCATGAAATGTTTCCAGTAGTGCATGCAGCAGAAATGGCTGTCCTGCAAACCCCACATTCATGGAGTCTTGGCAAATTGGATCGTGCTCAGCTTGTGTTAGGAGAGATAGTACTGGCAATTCGAAGGTTTCAAATAGCCCTTCACATCTATCCAATGAATCCTGACATATGGCAAGAGGACCTTTCTTGGGCAAGAACCCTCCAGGAGCAGCAGAAGGTAGCACAAAGGGTTAAGAAGAGCGAAGAAGCACCATCTGGAGCGATACCATTCTCCCTAAGTCTATCCCTGACTATGACTTTGAGATTGATGAGATTGTGGCTGTGTGTGCCGCTATTGCTGAGAAACAGAAGACAGCAGCGGCAAATAAAACCGTGGTGATTGTGTCCGCTTCCAGGACAGTGGAGACTGTAACAGAGAAGGAAGAGGGCGCTCCACCGCCAGACAACTCTGTGTTTATCAAAGCCTGATGAAGCGGACCCACCCTAAATTATTTGCGTCTTTCCGATTACTGCTTCACATTTAGACAGAGACACACACGTACTCTGAGACAGGGATGAGACTGCTGTCCATAAAATACATTTGCTTCTCATGAGGTATATAAAAATGCAGTGGTAGAATCATTATGTAGTGTTTGACTGTGCTTTTTAAGTTATGACTTCTACATGAAGCTAAACTGAGAAAAATGTGTTTGGGTTGATAAACTTCGTTTAATTGGGATATGTTTGTGGTTACACTTAAAGGTATGACTTGGAAAGTATATTCTTGGGTAGTGAATAACTTGATAACCAATGTTATTAGAGTATTGACCCATTAACATTTGTTTTATAGTGAAGAGAATGTATGATTTCTTCTAGAAAAATGTTGTAATTATTATTTACTCTTCCATCTTTCTTGCTTCCATCCTTATTGAATTAAGGCTTCACAAAACTTGAATAATTTTACCCTCCCTTATGATTCAAAGTTATCATTTTGTTTTATATAGAATCTTTGAAAGGTTGCCTGAAAATGCATGCAAATGTGTACATCTTCTTTCCTTGATATTTCTTTCTATTCTGATTTGTGCTTCTGGATTTTGTTTGTCTTCTGTGCTAGTAGCTGAGGCTTGAAGTAAAGATGTGGAAGCTGGCTTCTAGTGTTTTCTCGCCCAAGGCTGATACTCTACTACTTGAGCCACAGCTCCACTTCTAGTTCTTTGGTGGTTCATTAGAGATAAGACTCTCATGGACTTTTTACCCGGGCTGGCTTTGAACCATCATCCTCAGATCTCAGATCTCAATATCCTGAGTAGCTAGGATTATAGGAGTGAGCCACTTGCTCTTGGCTTCTCTTGACATTACTTGTAACACTAGTAGTCATCTCCTTTAGTATTTGTTCAATGTGTGAAATATTGATAAATGTTAAATGAATTTTTTACATGGCAATGTAGTTCTCACCACTAATAGTCTTTTTGTTTTCCTTGCCAGCTTTGGGGCTTGAACTGAGGGCCTGGGCACTTTCTCTAAGCTACTTTTGCTCAAGGCTAGTGCTCTACTACAGTGCCACTTCTGGCTTTTTCTGTTTTTGTGGTACTGAGGAATCAAACCCAGGGCTTCATGCATGCTATGCAAGCACTCTACCACTAAGCTACATTCCCAGCCCATAGTAGTAATTTTTTAAATGATGGCAGTTACAGTCATGCCAACAAATTGTACTACATTATCCCACTCACAATCACTGTTTATTTTCCTCATTTTTACAAGCATAGAAAACCGTGAAAACACTTGTTTGCTTGTAACTTTCCAGCTGGTGATTTAAAGTTACTTTTCTAGGTTATTTTTTGTTAATCTAGTCAATGAAATGAAAAAATAATTACAACTTAAGTAACTAAATAACATTCTTCTAAAAGTAAAAGGTAGGGATATCATAATGCCAATGATCAAATAACTTAAACAAAAATACAGAGAAACTGGAATGTTATTTGTAATCTAATCCCATGAGTATGAGAAAGATATGTTGAAAAAAGTAGTTTATGGCCAGGCCTGGTTGTGTTCCAACACTTGTGAGGCTGAGGCAAGAGGATTGTAAGTTTGAGGTCAACCTGGGCTAAATAGCAAGACTCTGTCTCAAAAATAAAAGAAAATAAATATTAAAAATAACTTCAAAATGAAATTATAAACAGACCCTAAAAATAGTTTATTAAAAGGCTAACATCATATTCACAAACTATCATTGCTAACATGGATTGTTACTTTCACACTATACTTTGTAGTATAATCATTTAGAACTTTTAGGTCTTACTATTTCTGCCACTCAGGATGGAATCATTGGTCTAAATTACTTTTTATCTGTTAGAGATAAAACATAGCCATTGTATGCTAAGGAATCTTACCTAACACTGTTAGAGCCTGTAAGTCATGGCCTACATTTTTGTGGGGATGGTTTAAAAATTGTTTTAGTGGAATGCCTATCTCTTTCTTTACAAAGTTGATGTCAGCACTTGCCTTAAAAAGTATTATATTTTACCCATAGGTTAAACCATTAGAAAGAGCCTGGGTTAGAATGGTCAGCTTTAGAATGATCACATAATTTTTTTATTAAATAATAAATATTCTCAGAAGGCAGTCAGGTATCTTGAGAAGTGAGTACTTAACGTTTGGTATGTTGTTTTTTGTAATGAGTGTTTCTTTGTTGTGAAATTTGTGACTAAATAGTTTGCATTTTGAGATTTTTCCAGTTGCTTTATGATGTTAGCTTATCAAAAATTGGATTCATTTATATACTTTCTGATATATAATTCTATTATAAGAAAATGCAATATTTGTTTAGCTATTCCTATTAGTCAACATCTAGGTTACCTTGGAGTTTTCTGTATTATGAATAAAGCTGCTATGTACAAATAAAAAAAATCAGCCGAGTTTTGAAAGTCTATGAGATTCTCCTCTAAACTGGACCAACAGAAAACTAGAAGTGGAACTGTGGGACAATACGGTAGAGGGCTAGCTTTGATCAAAAGAGCTTAGGTACAGCGCTCTAGCTTTTAATACAATCTGGGAACCACCAACAACAAAAAAAGATAGAAAAGAAAGAAAGAAAATTGTCATTCAGACCAAGGCTGCTTCTTCTCACTTGTAATTGTAACTACTTGGGAGGCTGAGATCTGAGGATCACAGTTCAAGGCCAGCCTGAGCAAAAACATCTGAGATTTTGATCTCCAGTTAACCACAAAATACCCCAGAAACCTGGAAGTGGAGTTTCTGAGTCATATGGTAGAGGCCCACCCTTAAACTGAGAAAGCTGAATACCAGTGATTGGGCCATGATTCCATTTCAAAGTGCTCTCACACAAAGGAGCAAAGAAAAACAGAAAGAATGTGGCTTATCATTGTTGTTATTTTCAACATACCATGTGAAATTATGCCCCTTTTGGTTCTGTCTTTATTTCACCTGGTTTTACACCTGTTATCATGGTAACTGATTTTAGTACCGTGAATATTATGTATTCACATAACTGAACTATGGAAGGGAAAGGGAATACGAAAATGGAGAGACAAAGGATAAAAAGACAGACCAATGCCATAGCAAAATGTATAAAACTATATGATAATGTGGCCCATTATGTTGTGTGAACATGATGAATAAGGAGCTAAACTTATGTTGGCTGTACACAGTAATAAGAAAGTGGTATGAAGCCTTACGTCCCATTTTGTGGATGATGAAGCTTTCTGAACTTTAGTTTCCACATCTATAAGGGGATGCTAATAAGAAAAGCTGGGGCGGTGGGGCAGGGTGTCAGAATTTCAAAATCAAGTGCCAGAGACATCCCATAAGAACAACATAACTTTCTGCTCATCAGCCATACTGCCCAGAGAGATGGAGGGACTTCCTATAGGATGAACTCAGGAGACAGGCTGCTGGAAGTCAAGCAGGCTCTGATCTCCCACTAGAGACACGAGTCTCATACACTTTCCTTCCTGGGCTGCCTTTGAATCCCGGTCCTCACATCTCACTTTCTGGGGCATAGGCGATGTTTGTTTAATCACTTTGAATACACAGTATAGTTATTTCCTATACTGGGACTGTACAGACTAAGGAGTTATTCTGTACCTTCTGATAGCCTTCAATCAAGTTATGATTATTTTTTTCTATTGAGACAAGTATATCAAGACATGAATAAAATGTGGCTTTGTTCATATTTCCATGATATTGGGACACAGCTCTCATCCAGAGACGAACACAGCCAGGTTCCAATGGCTCACCCGTGAAGACCATGCACACTAACATCGCTGAACAAATGAACACTGAAAACCTACACACAATCCCACTCCCAACTCTCTCACGCTATAGTACCCTGATATGATACCTTCTACTGGTTTTTCACTTCTTTAATTTTCATTTGATGCATATAGTAATTACACTTAGTAATCTATTAGTCCACAACTTAGGGGTTTCATTACAACCATTCAGCAAAACAGGTCATGTCCCAGTTCTTTCCAGACTCAATTCACTCCAGATTCTGGATGCTGTGTGCACAAGACACACGTACCCCCAAAAGAGCCCTGGATTTCCTGGGCTTTCAGAGCTACCATTGAAAGCAATAGCTGAATTTGCAAGTATGGGTGTCCTGAAGGATGCAATTGTGTCCCGGCTTTCATTTCTGATGCTGAGAAGGTATTCCAAGGGAGAGATGGCTGACTACATAAACAGATCAGAAAGGCCAATTAGGATCTCCTTGTTGGCCAGCCACGCTCTGTCAGGCTACAGGAGATAGAATCGGTACTTCCTCCATTCACGAAAATACTCGGTACCAATGTGGACCTTGTGGGTTGGCGCCATTTCTCAATGCCAGTGCCAACTTAGCCATAACTTCTTAGAATCTCTCAGGGTCAATATTCTCTGGTTAATATCTTCACCATCGTCTTGGTCTTCGTAGCTCTCCAGGGTGAGCAGGATAGAGCCCTTGTCTCAAATGGCCCATCCTGGCTGAGAGGCTCAGGAGCTCCTGGAGGGCGGCCAAGGAGATGGGGTTTCCATAGAAACTGATGAAGCGGAGCCTGGAGCACTGGCTCAGGACAGGCAGGATGGCAAAGAGCTGGGCATCAGTCATGTCACAGAGTTCCATTGCCCGGGTCTCCAGGGTGCGGGCTAGGAACTGCAGCAGGTCCCTCAGGTCACAGGATGAAAGGCTAGACCCACAAACGTAAAACAAAATAGACATGAAGACTTAACTGTCTTCTATCTTAAACCCTTCAGAACTCGCACAGTTATTCCACTGCCCTGAGTACAAAAGACAGAAGGATAGCTCCTAGCCCAACTTTATGGCACCCACAAAGACTCTAGAAAATTCTATTTCTTTCTTTACTTTTTTTGTCTCAAATTTTTATTTTCAAACTGATGTACAGAGAGGTTACAGTTTCATACATTAGGCATTGGATACATTTCTTGTACTGTTTGTTACCTCATCCCTCAGTCCCCCTCCCCCTCCCCCTTTCCCTTCCCCCCCATGAGTTGTTCGGTTCATTTACAACAAACAGTTTTGCAAGTATTGCTTTTGTAGTTGTTTATATATATATTTTTACCCTATATACCACTGTTTACCAGTATACATGGTTTCCAATATACGCAGATAAGAAACAGAGATAGTGTAGGTACAACCACAGGAAGGGGATACAAGATGGCCATAAATAATAGAAGCTACAGTTACACATAGCATGTTGACAGTAGTTACAAAAGTGATATAACAATCATTTCCATAACATTAAGTTCATTTTACTCAGCATCATCTTTTGTGTTCATAAGGGTTTAGCTATTGGGCTCTTGTGATCCTCTGATGTGACTTGTCTAAACCTGTGCTAATTATTCCCTATAAGGGAGACCATAGAGTCCATGTTTCTTTGGGTCTGGCTCACTTCACTTAGTATAAGTTTTTCCAAGTCCTTCCATTTCCTTACAAATGGGGCAATGTCATTCTTTCTGATAGAGGCATAAAATTCCATTGTGTATATGGACCACATTTTCCTGATCCATTCGTCTACTGATGGGCATCAGGGTTGGTTCCAGATTCTAGCTATGACAAATTGTGCTGCGATGAACATTGTTGTGCTGGTGGCTTTAGTGTAATTTTGTTCATGGTATTTTGGATAGATACCCAAAGGTGGGGCTGCTAGATCATAGGGAGCTCTATGTTTAGCCTTCTAAGGAATCTCCATATGGCTCACCAGAGTGGCTCAACCAGTTTACATTCCCACCAACAATCCCCTCCAATAATTGTTATTGTTGGTTTTCTAGATATAGAACATTCTTACTGGGATGAGATGGAATCTCAATGTTGTTTTGATTTGCATTTCTTTTATGGCCAATGATATAGAGCACTTTTTAATATGTCTCCTGGCCATTCTCATTTCCTCATCAGAGAAGTCTCTTTTTAAGTCTTTAGCCCACTTGATGAGGGGGCTATTGGTTCTTTGAGGCTTTGTTTTGGAGGAATGTAATTTTTTTAGTTCTGCATATATTTTAGATATGAATCTTTTGTCTGTTGTATGGCCTGTAAAGATCTTCTCCCAATCTGTGGGCTTTCTGTTTATCTTGTGAGCTATGTCCTTTACACTGCAGAAGCTCTACAGTTTTATGCAGTCCCATTTGTAGAACTTTTCTTTGATTTTTAGCCTTTCAGGGTCTTTGTTAAGGAAGTTTTGTCCTGTGCCAAGGAGCCCAAGTGTTTCTCCTACTCCTTCCTTTAGTGTTTTCAGGGTATCTGTTTTGATTTTGAGGTTCTTGATCCATTTGAAATTGATTTTGGTGCAGGGTAATATATAAAGAGCTAGTTTTAGTTTGTTGCAAGTGTTGAACCAGTTTTGCCAGCACCATTTGTTAAAGAGGTTATCTTTCTTCCATCCTATTTTTTTAGCTCCTTTATCAAAGCTCAAGTAGGCATAGTTCTGTGGGTTCAATTCTGGGTCTTCAATTCTGTTCTATTGGTCTTCAGGTCTTTTCCAGTGCCAATACCAAGCTGTTTTTATTACTATAGCTTTCCTTAATTCTTCCTTAATTGCATTTTTCATGTTTTTAAAGTTCTCATCATAGAGGTCTTTCACTTCTTTGGTTAAGGTTATTCCTAGGTATTTTATGTTTTTTGAGGCTATTGCAAATGGAGTTGCTTTCCTGATTTCAGCCTCAGCGTTTGGGTCATTTGCATATAGAAATGCCCTTGATTTTTGAGGGTTTATTTTATATCCTGCAACTTTCCCAAAATTTTGGATCAGCTCTAGTAGCTTGGGAGTAGAGTCTATGGGGTTCTTTAGGTATAGGATCATGTCATCTGCGAAGAGAGAAAGTTTAACTTCATCTTTTTCTATTTGGATCCCCTTTATATTTTCTTTTTGACTAATTGCTCTGGCTCGGAATTCTAGTACTATGTTTAAGAGAAGGGGAGAAAGTAGACATCCTTGTCTTGCTCCTTATTTTAAAGGGCATGGCTTTAGTTTTTCACCATTTAGAGTTATGCTTGCTGTTGGTTTGTGATAAACTGCCTTGATTATATTCAGGAAGGTTCCCTGGAATCCTAGTTTTGACCTGGGCTTTTCTTGGATTGGAGTTCACTTATTGTCGTTTCTATTTCAATGCTGGACATGGGTCTTTTCAGAAGGTTTACATCTTCATGGTTAAGTTTGGGGATATCAGTTTTTTTCTAGGAAATAATCCATTACTTCCAAGTTCTCAAACTTGTTGTCATAAAGGTTTGCAAAATTATCCCTTATTGTGTTTTGAATTTTGGTTGTTTCCGTGGTGATTTTATCATTTTCATCTCTTTTCTTGTTTATTTGAGTGTGCTGCCTTTGTTTTTTGGTCAGATTTGCTAGGGGTCTATCTTGTTGACTTTTTCAAAGAACCAACTCTTTATTTTGTTGATTCTTTCGATTTTTTTGTCTCTAATTGATTTAATTCTGATTTGATTTAAATCATTTGCTTCCTTTCGATTGACTTGGGGTTTGGCTTATTGTTCTCTTTGAAGGATATTAAGGTGCCTCCTTAAATTATTGAGTTGCTGTTTCTCTAGTTTGTTGGTGTATGCACTCAGAGATATAAATTTTCCTGTGAGTACTGCCTTTGCTGTGTCCCAAAGGAGCTGGTACTTTGTGTCCTCATCTTGGTTGAGTTCCATAAACGTTTGAATTTCCATTTTAATTTCTTTCAAAGACCCACTGATGGTTCAGCACTGTGTTGTTTAGTCTCCATGAATTTTAGGATTTTCTGCAGTGGCTGATTGAGCTCTAATTTTATTCCATTGTGGTCTGAGAGAATGCAGGGAATGGTTTTGATACTTCTGAATTTGTACATATATTCTTTGTGCCCTAAGATGTGATGTATTTTGGAGAATGTTCCATATGCTACTGAGAAGAATGTATATTCTGTTGTTACTGGGTGGAATTTTCTGTAGATGTCGATTAAGTCAAGATGGTTTATGCTGTTGTTTAGTTCTGTGGTTTCTTTGTTCAGTTTTTGGCATGTTGATCTGTCCACAGGTGACAGTGGAGTGTTAAAGTCCCCAACTATCAATGTGTTTGGGTCTATGAATGTTTTTAGAGTCAGTAGTGTTTGTTTGATGAAGTTGGGTGTTCCTGTATTTAGGATGGTTATATCTTCCTGTAGGAGAGATCCCTTTATTAGTATGTAGTAACCATCTTTGTCTCTTCTTACCTTTTTTAATTTGAAGTCAATTTTGTCTGATACTAGGATTGCAACTCTGGCCTGCTTATGGGGGTCATTTGCTTGTTAGATTTGATTCCAGCCTTTCACTTTTAGAAGATGTTTACTTTTGCTGGATAGATGTGTCTCTTGGAGGCAGCAGAAAGATGGATCTTGATTTTTGATCCAACTTATGAGGCCATGTCATTTCATTGGAGAATTAAGACCATTAATGTTGAGAGTTAGGATTGAGAGGTGATCATTTGTTCCTTTCATTATCACTATCTTGTTAAAAGGTGTGTCGTCCCATTTCTTGATCTGATATTCTGGTTTACTATTTAGGGTTCATTCTCTGTCTGTATTGGGATCTTGATTATTTTCCCTGTATAGTACATCTTTGAGGATTTTCTGTAAAGCTGGTTTGGTGGAGATATATTGTTTCTGTTTTTCCTTACTGTGGATGACTTTTATTTGACCTTTGGCTATGAATGAGAATTTGACTGGGTACACCATTCTTGGTTGGTAGTTATTTTTTATTTAGGGTTTGGCATTTCTCATTCCAGGCTCTCCTTGCTTTCATGGTCTCTGCTGAGAAGTCTGGGGTAATTCTGATTGCTTTTCCTTTATATGTGATTGTTTTCTTCTCCCTAACAGCTTTAAGAATTCTTTCCTTGGACTCTATTGATCCTGTTTTGATCACAATGTGTTGGTGGGATGTTCTGTTCTGGTCTGGTCGGCTTGGGGTTCTAAATGCTTCTTGTATCTGTATAGGGTGATCTTTCTGGATATTTGGGAAGTTCTCCGCTAATATTCTGTTAAATACGTTTCCTATTCCATTAACTTCTTTCTCCAGGCTTTCCTCAATACCTATTATTCTTAAATTGGTTTTCCTGATTGTGTCTTGGAGCTCGAGCAGTGATCTCTTTTGTCGATTGCGTTAGTTTTGTATTGATTTTTGACCTTTCCTCATAGATTCTAGGGAATCTTCAGCTCCTGAGATTCAATCATCTGCTGCAGTTAGACAGGACTGTAGGCTATCTAGTTGATTTCGAATCTCTTTTCCTTCTGACTGGTCTTTCCTGATGATTTCTATGTCATTTCTTAGGTCCTGTAGGGACTTCTTTTCTTCATTAACTTCATTAATTTGGTTTTGAGTGCTGTCTCTCAAATCTTTTAGCTGGGTAGCTATCTTTTCATTTGACTCGAATTTCATTTATCTTTCTATTTGTCAAGAACATGAAGTCATCTATTACTTTATAGAAGACTTGCTGTATTGATTCAAGCTTTTCATTTATCATGTTTATCAGTAGACTTTGTAGAGCATTTTGAGGGTTCTCTTCTATATCTTTGGTTGACTGCCCTGCTTCCTGCTTGTTTTGAGTGGGAGATAAGACTCCATTGTTTGCCATCTGTCTTGTGTTTCTTCTGCCCATTTGGATTGGGAATGCCAATCTACAGGCACCTGTGAGCACCGTTTAAGACCCAAAGCAGACCTTACCATGCACTGTTGTGTAAATCTTAGAAGTTCACAATTATATACAGATACCTTGTATACCTGTATATAAAATTAGATTTGGTGTTTCTAAAGAATACAACTTCAATATAACAACGGATCCTGAGCCCTGTATTCAGTAATTACTTATTTACTGTTACAACCCTATGAGCAATTCTTGTTCTTATATTAAGTTCTTTTAGGACTGGCTTTCTCTATGAACCCCTGTGATTCACTCAGATTAAGCAGGGATACCCTCTATCCAATAACCAGGAGTCAATAGAATCTGGAGGTCCTGGAAGTAAGTCAGGAGGGTAAGTTACAGGTAGTAAAGAGAATAGAGTAAAATGTATGGGGTTGATGGTTTTAGTTTAGTTTCAGCGACGTGGAAATGTGGAGAAGAGTAGAGTCAGTGGAAAGAACAAGGTTAAAATGATAGACAAAGGAGTTAGCAGAAAAGAGTGGAGGTGTTATTCATAGGAAAGTAATTTTTAAAGAAAAGGAATGCAAAGAGAAAAATAAAGAAAAATACTGGAAACAGATGCACAAAACAAAAAAAAAATTACTTAAAAAATAAAAAGGAAAAAAAAATAGAAAAACGAACAACCAGAAAAAAAAATTGATAAAACCAACAGGTAAAAATGGAAAACAAAAAAATCAACGACTTTTCCAAAGTGAAAAAAAATATATATATGTACATATATTTTTTAAAAGTTTGAGAACAAAAAAAAATAATGGGGGCTGGGGATATAGCCTAGTGGCAAGAGTGCCTGCCTCATATACACGAGGCCCTAGGTTCGATTCCCCAGCACCACATATACAGAAAACGGCCAGAAGCGGCGCTGTGGCTCAAGTGGCAGAGTGCTAGCCTTGAGCGGGAAGAAGCCAGGGACAGTTCTCAGGCCCTGAGTCCAAGGCCCAGGACTGGCCAAAAAAAAAAAAAAAAAAAAATGGGTCTTCCTTGTTTGGGTGGGCTTTCTACAGTCCCTGGTTTCCTTGCGATGGTCTGCAGCCTATTTTCCTGATTGGCTGTTTTGACTTGCTTTCAGTTTGCAGGGGGTGGATCTGCTCTGACCCTCCTCCCCTGTTAGTGAAATCCAGAGTCTCTGTGGTTCACACAGCTTGCAGGTGGGCTTTGGGCATGCTCTGTAGATGGCGACGTGAGCATTCTCCGGAACCATGGCTCCTCCATCTGCTGAGGGGCCGCTGCCTTTAATGCCTGGCTTTGAATAGGCTGTGGACTCAGCAGGGCGGGGCACCTCTGGCCTGGTTCACCTGGCTGAGAGTTGCTTGCCTGGGGTTGGTTCCTTGTCCTGGGCCGAACGACCTCCTTGGCTGAGGTGGCTGTGGAATTCAGCTCTGTTTCAGGCTGGGAATTGGGCTTCCTCTGTGACAGGACCGTTTATCTGTCTCAGGCACTGTTTGATCCCCTGTCTGGTGTTTCCGTGCCGCCGGTAGCTGCTTGCCACTTTTGCTTTAAATTTAGAAATTCTGGCGGGGAGGGCGGGGCACCTCTGGCTATGCTGCGGCCCAGGAGGAGCATCCCGCCTGGGCAGTGGGCATTCTCTGGTCTACTGGCTCTCACTGGTCGGTCCCTCTATCAATCCTACATATCCGATCTAGAAAGATCTGAGATTCCACCCTGATTCAGGTTCTTATTTACCAGGTAACTTGAATGAACAACATCTTTTTCTATGTTTGAGTGATCATCAAATATAGTTTGTGAGCATTCACTAGTTTATCATCCTCTTAATTTCCTTTGGGTTCGTACCAGTGTTTCAAGTATCAAATACTTGCTTAGCCTTTTGCACAAGTGCAGTGCTCTATCGCATGGGCCACACCTCTAATTCTGGTAAGTTTGGGGTCTCCTTGGTCCTCTTGGTGGATGAGATGTGGGTCAGGTGTGCAGGGCTCTCTGAACCCCAGCATGACCAGGCACTGCCTTCAGACTGTAGGACTCTGCGGCTGTTACCTGATCCCTGGGCATCTTTATACCCCCCAGCCCTGCCCTCACAATTCCATCTCAACCAAAGAGCACTTTATGATGGGATTTCTGAGTCACACACAGAACACTGGATGAGGAATGAATTTTCAGTTAATGCAGATAGTGGTTGGAACTAAAATGTGATGTGATTAATGGTGTGACTCACACAGCCCAACTTCCCAAGTGTCTACCACTCGAGCCAAAACAAGAGCTCGGAGTTGTTCTTGAGTTTATTGGATATAAGTGTCTGGATATTGGCAGAGAAATGGAGAGTTCTTAGAGATCCAAATATTGTAAAAAACAAAAACAAAAAGAAAACCAAGGGCAAACAGCCCAGTGTATAGCATCAACCAAGTTATCTGTATTACTTTTGCCTTGTCCCTGCCTTCTTCCTTCCCTCTTTCCCTCTCTCCCTTCCACCTCTCTCCCTTTCTTCATTATTTAGGCTAAAGTGTAACTAGTACTCAGAACCTGGTTGTTCTCTCTTAGCTGTTTATGTCAAAGCTAGTAGTCTACCTATGACTTGAGCCACAACACTAATTATCCTTTGCTCCTTCCTTCCTTCCTTCTTTCCTTCCTTCCTTCCTTCCTTCCTTCCTTCCTTCCTTCCTTCCTTCCTTCCTTCCATCCTTGTTTCCTATCTTTCTACTTTTCTTTCTTTTGGTGGACCTGGGAAGACAAGTAAAAGTATCTATAAGATAAAAGATTAGTGCCTGAAGTCTCATGCCATTTTCTTCAAATCTCAACAACAACTGTGTTTTTTGTTTTTTGGTTTTTGTTTTTGGCCAGTCCTGGGCCTTGAACTCAGGGCCTGAGCACTGTCCCTGGCTTCTTCCCGCTCAAGGCTAGCACTCTGCCACTTGAGCCACAGCGACACTTCTGGCCGTTTTCTGTATATGTGGTGCTGGGGAATCGAACCTAGGGCCTCGTGTATCCGAGGCAGGCACTCTTGCCACTAGGCTATATCCCCAGCCCAACAACTGTGTTAATTTTGGAAGAGTCAGATCCCAAAATGGGTGGGAGATGAAGAAATAGTTCTCTTGTTGTCATGGGAGGTCCTTCCATATTTGATATTAATTCCCATCCCCACTATATTTTCTTCAAAAAGTGGATCTGGGTATTCCTGTCTTTCAAAATGTATCATTGATGGGTTTGTTTGAGTGTCTGTTTGTGTGGCAGTTCTGGGTCTTGAACTCAGGGCTCGGGTTCCCATGAGCTTTTGTGAGCAATGACAGCAGTCTGTGATGATAGGACTCTAAAACTGAGTCCTATCTTCACTTCTGGAGAGCAAAAAGAAAGAAAGAACAGACAAAGAGAAAAGAAGAAGGGGAGGAAGAAAAAAGGGAGGGAGGGGTAGATGGAGTGAGAAATGAAGGAAAGATGGAAAGAAGAAAGGCAGGCAGGAAGAAAAGAAAGAAGAAAGGTGTGAAGGACGTGAAGAAAGGAAGGAAAATATGCAGGCTGGTAAGCAGGTAGGGAATTAAATAGGTTGGAAAGAAAGGATGAAACTGCAGAAAAGAAGGAAAGGAATGAAAGAAGGAGAGAAGAAAGGAAGGGAAGAAAAGACAAAGGAGGGAAAAGAAAAGGAGAAGAAACAAAGATTGAAGGAAAAAGAAAAGGAAGAATGAAAAAGAAATGCAAGTGAGGTACGGAAGGATTGAAGGAAGAGAGATATAAAGAAAAAGGACACAGACAAGAATGTCTACTGGTCTCTGTGGATGCTAGGGAGCTGGGCTGGAGGCTGTCCTGGGATCCTTCCTGGCCCCAGGGCAGTGGAGCATCTTGGGAATTCCTGCAGAGATTGAGGGATAAGGGTGGGAATTGTTTTTGCCTGGGTGTGATTTACATTTCAAAGAATAGGAACCTCAGTTTGAATTAATCTGGAGAGTGTCTCCCTGTCTAGGTTTGCTGGGTGTGGCTCAATAATCCAAACCAACGCTGCCCCTTGATTGGTTGACGTGCACTCCTGAAGGTGAGGATAGAGGGTATACAGGGGCCCAGGGATCAGAGAACAGCAGCAGAGTCCCTGAGCCTGCAGTCAGTGCCTGGCCCTGCTGGGATTCAGAGAGCTCTGCACAGCGGACCCACATCTCATCCAGCAAGATGAGCAAGAGGACCCCACCCATGCTCCAGCGTCTCGCCATGCAGAGTCTGCTGAGCCACTTGGCCCTGGCCAGCTCTGCCCTAGATGATCTGCCAGTGCTGCTTTTCCCTTCGCTGTTTATGGTGGCCTCTGCTGGGGCCACAGAGAGGTGCTGAAGGCCATGGTGCAGGCCTGGCACTTCCCTTCCTTTCCCTTCTCCTGGGGGACCTGGAAGAGTCAGTAGACCCAGAAAACATCAAGGCTGTCATGGATGGGTTCAATTTGCTACTAAACACGAAGGAGTGCCCAAATCGGTGGAAATTACAACTGGTTGATGTGCCCGGTGAGTATGCATGCATTTGCACTCTGGTGTACCCTGCCATGGCTCACATCTCCTATCCAGGGTTCCTGCCTGGCGAGTTAAGAGCAAGTCCCTGGAGTGGGATGGCTGAAGAGCAATCCTTGATGATCGCAATTTACCTGAGCATCCAGGATCGCCCTAAGGGCCATCTCCAAGCCTCTGCTTCAGTGGGCCTGGGGGAGGAGAGAATGGGTCTGGTTGTGCCCAGGTTGCTGGAGATTCTGTCTTCTCCAGCTCAGAAACCCAGAAAGCTCTGCAAGTTGTGAATACGGACTCCATAGTGGAGCTGTTGGTGAGTAAATTGGGTTTTGGAGAAACCGTGCAAATCTTTCCTTCTTTCCTGATTCAGATGAAGAACATTCACATCCTGACTTTATGCAATATGTGTGCCCACTTCGACACTTCCAGCTCCCCAAATTCCTCGTATTCCTCCTCCCAACTGGGGACCCATCTGGGGCAGCTGCAGCGTCTCCAGGAGGTGCGTATGCAAGAAAACGTCTACCTTGATAGAAATCTACCCGCCATCTTCAGGAGCCTGCCACCTTTGAAGGACTTATCTCTGAGCTCATGTAACCTGCAGGAAGCTGACCTGAGGTTTCTGTCCCAGTGTCCCTGCACCAGGCAGCTCCAGCACTTGTAGCTGAGGAATTTGTCTATGAAAAGCTTCAGTCCCAAACCCCTGAGAGCCCTGTTGCAGCAAGTGTCCGGCACCCTGGAGACCCTGGTGCTGGAGAAATGTGAAATCACAGATGCTCAGGTCTCAGCCTTCCTACCAGCCCTGAGCCAGTGCTCTAAGCTCAGCTCCTTTAGTTTGTATGGAAACCACGTCTTCATGGACACCCCGCAGAGCCTCCTGGCTCTCATGGCTAGGTTGGGCCACTTGAATGAAAGCATCTTTTTTCCCCCTGTGGAGAGCTATGGACCCATAGGGAACATGGACCATGACAGTTTCAGGTTCTGGCTGGGTTGGTCCAGGATTTGGGAGCTGTGGGGACAACCCCTAATAAGATCCAGATCTGCCCAGGTTTCTGTCATTTGTGCAACTGTTTACTACTTCCTGGGGCCAGATGGTTCCTGGGTGCTCAGAGATGAGGAGTTCCATACCCATGAGGCTCTGGCTGGGTAATAGGCCCTCTCTCTGTGACATTTCTTCTCAGCATTAGAATGTCATCGTTTGTGCGTGTGTGTAAGAAGGAAGGCCTGTGAGCCTGATCTTTCCAGTTCAATTGTAGATCTGGAACCTCAGGATCTTTTGTGCCCTTTGGGGGTACAGGTGTCTGGTGCTGACCCCATCACAAGTCTAGAATGTATCCTCTGTGTAAAGAATTAGAACACAATCTTGTTTTTCAAATGTTTGTGATCAAACCTCCACATCCCGCAGCAGCCTACTGATGGCCTATAGTTCATTGTTTCCATCCACCATTTCATTTCAAAAAGAAAGACCACAAACAATAAATAGCAAAATGCCTTTTTTCAGAACTGCACATCATAAGTAATGTTCCTGCCTAGAATCTTAGCTACTCAAGAAATTAAAGATGTGAGGATCATGGTTCAAAATCAGCCAAGTTTTGAAAGTCTATGAGATTTTCATCTGAATTGAACCACTGCAAAACTAGAAGAGGAACTGTGGGTCAACATGCTAGAGCACTAGCCTTGAGCAAAAGAGCTTAGGGACAGCGCTGTAGCTCTGAATACAATCTGGGAACCACCAACAAATAAAGAAAGAAACAAAATTGTCATTCAGACTAAGGCTGCTTCTTCTCACCTGTAATTGTAACTACTCGGGAAGCTGATATCTGAGGATCACAGTTCCAGGCCAGCCTCAGAGAAACATCTGAGATTTTGATCTCCAATTAAACTGAAAACAACCCGGAAGTGGAGTTTCTGAGTCACATGGTAGAGGGCCACCCTTGAACTGAGAAAGCTGAGTAACAGTGCTTGGGCCATGATTCCATTTCAAAGTACTCTCCCGCAAAGAAACAAAAAAAGAAAAACAGGAGAACGTGGCTTATCATTGTTGTTATTTTCTATATATCAAGTGAAATTACATGCTTTATTGGTTTTGTCCTTATTTCCCCTGGTTTTAACCTTGTTGTCTGGGTAACTGATTTAAGTATCCTGAATATTTTGTATTCATCTAACTAAACTATAGAAGGGAAAGGGAAAACCAAAGTGGAGAGACAAAGGAGAAAAAGACAAACCAATGCAACAGCAATACCTACAAAACTATATGGTGAGAACCAACTGTACAATTTGTGGGCTGGGGATAGAAATGGGGAGGAGGGAGGTAAATATTAAAAAAACAATAAAGAAAAAAAGAATAAATAATCTGGCCTTCTTGGAGATGGAAATCCTTTATTGAATGAATAAAATAATTGAATTAACGAATTCCTGGATTGTGTTGTGTGAACATGATATATAGGAGCTAAACCTATGTTGGTAGAACACACGGATAAGAAAGTGGATTGAAGACTCCCATCCCATTAAGTGGATGATCAAGTTCAGAAGAACTTTAGTTTTCTCCTCTATAAAAGGATTCTAATAAGAAAAGCTGGGGCAGTGGGGGGGGGGTGTCAGAATTTCAAAATCAGGAGGCAGAGACATCCCATGAGAGCAACCGAATTCTTTCTGCGCCTCAGCCATACTGCCCAGGATGATGGAGGGACTTCCTGTAGAACTGAACTAAAGAGAAAGACTGCTGGAGGTCAGGCAGGCTCTGATCTCCCACTAGAGACACGAGTCTCATGGACTTTCATGCCTGGGCTGCCTTTGAATCCCGGTCCTCATATCTCACTTTCTGGTGTATAGGCAATGTTCGTTTAGTCACTTTGAATACACAGTATACTTATTTCCTTTAGTGGGACTCTTTATTCTGTGCCGAGGCCAGCCAGCAGCAAAAGGTAATCCTGATTGAGGGGATGAGGATTGAAGAAAAAGAAAAATACAAGACAAGAGAAAAAAGACAAAAGACAAAAGATGGGGTTCGGGAGGTCTGCAGCTCAAGATTGAGCTGCATTTTTGCCAGATCACCCCTCATTCCTGTGGATAGGCACACAGGCCCATCCTAGGTTTTTCCTGTCCTTTCCTATTGGTCTCTAATTGAGAAACCCATGCAATTTTTTTACAGTGATAATCCTTTACATTCAAATTTTTGACACTTAGCCCTGATTTTTTTAAATTAAAGAAATTTTTTTTTTAACAATAGTTCCTTTTTCAAACAATGCAATAATCCTTTAAAGCATTTGGTAACGCCCAAACTTGATGACCATGTGAATTTAAACTTAAACTCACTGAATTTTATATCATAGTCTTTAACATGTTTACAATTAAACATGCATACACATACACATTCAAAAGATCTTAAAGCATGCCATGTAAACATTGCCCGTACATCTTCCAGTGGCAAGAGGTATTTTTGCCAATCTTACTGCTGCAACACCCAAATTATAAGACAAAACTTTTTTTTTTTTTTGGCCAGTCCTGGGCTTTGGACTCAGGGCCTGAGCACTGTCCCTGGCTTCTTCCCGCTCAAGGCTAGCACTCTGCCACTTGAGCCACAGCGCCGCTTCTGGCCGTTTTCTGCATATGTGGTGCTGGGGAATCGAACCTAGGGCCTCGTGTATCCGAGGCAGGCACTCTTGCCACTAGGCTATATCCCCAGCCCCAAGACAAAACTTTTAACAAATGATTTTATCATTCTCCAGACACATTTTCCCAGGCTTGATAGATTTAACAAAGCAGTTTATCACACCAAATAATTTTCTGCTGAATAAGGCTGGGTGAGGGTCCCCCAGAGTTCTTTTTCCAGACACTCACACTCTGATTTTGAGCTGTCTCCTGTACATCTTTCCAATGAACTCAACATAAATCCAGGGAGCTATGGAGTCTGTCCCATTTCGTCCCTCGAAGTCAAGAGATACAGAAAACAGAGAACAATCCAGACCAGTCCTGTAACAATACAGGCAATTTTTCCTTTTCTGCAACACAATCTTTTCTCGTATCTGATTGCATTTACTTTTACTTTCTTTCCTAATTCACCACCAGACCTAGTCTCCTCAGTACTCAATCTCATTCTAGGCCCTTTTGCTTTCAATTTCACTTTCTCTTTTACATAAAAGTTCAATTAACCACACCATTCAGTTTACTCAGAACATTTTACATAAGTCAGACAAACATACAGAAGTGGCAAGAGTAAAAGCAGTTTTACAAATCTAGAGAAGCAGCACTGCTTAGAAAAGGAAGGGAGGGGTCTGGGGATATGGCCTAGTGGCAAGTGTTTTCGCCTCGTATACATGAAGCCCTGGGTTGGAGACCCCAGCACCACATACATAGAAAACGGCCAGAACTGGCGCTGTGGCTCAAGTAGTAGAGCGCTAGCCTTGAGCAAAAAGAAGCCAGGGACAGTGCTCAGGCCCTGAGTCCAAAGCCCGGGACTGGCCAAAAAACAAACAACAACAACAACAACAACAACAAACAATAACAAAAATAAAAGAAAAAGAAAAGAATAGGAAGGGAGGAGAATCCCGCTGTGGACCTAAGGAGAAAGAGGAGTCACTCCTGGAAATCTTCTGTTTGCCACGTTCTCCGTTCAGGCCCAATACCTAGGAGGAATTTCTCCTGCCAGTATGGAGGTGGTTAGACAACACTTACACACAGACCACATGCAAAGCAGTTGACATAAACCCAAATCGCAGCACAGTGCAAATTGTTCGAAGTGCAGGTAACAGGCTATGCACGGAACAGACTACACACAGATTTCTCCAAAAAAATGCCTGTATCCAAAAATGCCTGTACCGAGGAACAATTTACTGAAGTCACAGCGCGTGGCAAATTGTTCAAAAAGCTAACAGACTATGCATGGAGGAACACACTACACATGGATCCACAAAATTGTCTGTCTACAAAATGTCTGTACCGAGGAACAATTTACCCACATGGGGGTCTGGGGACGTCTCCCACATATCTTGTTGGCAGCCCTACAGCGCATCCACCAAGGCTCTTCTGCCAACCTCACACACACACATCCTGCAGGGCCACAGTACACATACACATTGGCAATGCCTCACTCAACTTACCATCCGGATTGTCAAGAACCCGTGATCAGGTGTCTAGGTGGGCTTAGGGGGGTATCCAGTATGAGCCTCCACAGAAATGCTGAAGTGTGGATCCCCCAAAAGACCACCAGAAACCAATGCAAGCAGCAAAAAGGGATTTTATATCTGGCTAGCTCAGTCCTCCACACATTCAGTAAACTGATGATGCTAAGAGGTCCTGAGCCTAGGGCTTCCAGCTGTTTTACATATTCTTTGGGGAAGGCGGGAATTAGCATACATCACAGCGAGGGGTGTGGGTTAGGGCTTAGAGTAAGGTCAGTCAGGTACAGAATGAGGTCTTAGTACAATATGGAGTTACTCTTCTCCTTCACTGTGGCTATACAGCCTTCCATAGAGCTGTGCACTCATCTCCAGCCTACTTGCATACTATGCAAATCTCTGCAATAAATATCTGTTCCCGGTAATCATGGCAATTTTGGATTTCCTGATAAAACCCTCAATGGTGGTTCACCCTTATTAAGCTTGGCCAAATTTTAAGGTGCAGCAAATTTTGGACTATCATGTAAAAAGGAAAAAAATCATGATAAAACCCTGATTCAAGTTGAAAGAGATGGGAAAAGGAGTTACAGAAAGGAAAAAATTTGTCAAAGTGAAGCATCTAGAAAATTAAACCAAGCCAGATGCAGGGGTTCTCGGTGCAGATTTGAGAGAGAGATTATGGGTACCAAGCAGGTCCTATCAGATTGCAGAACAAATTTCCCCACAACACCCAACACTACCTTCAGCTTCATTTTTGTCCTCAAGACCAGAGATAAAGGAAAATGAAATGATGTCAGGAAGGTCCCCAACACAACAACAAATGCCAGAATTTCCCAGTTGAGTCCTACTAACCTGAGAAAGGAATCTCTGCTCCTTTGCATTTTATGTCTATGTCAAGTGTAGTGCAGTCGACTTACCATATGGCTTTTTTGGTGCCCCAAATCTGTGTTGCTGAGGAGGGATAAGATACAGAGGGGTGTGGCACAGTTAGTTCTGGTTCAAAACACCCAGCTGACCAAACACAGGCAAAGGTGGTGGTCCCGGAGGGAAGGGGATCTTGCTATACTACATTAAAAAGATGCTGGGCATGAGTAGCTCACAGTTGTCTTCCTAGCTACTCAGGAAGGTAAGATCAAAGATCAAGTTCAAAGCCAGCCCAGGCAGAAACGTTCTACTCAGAAAAAGCTGGAAGTGGTGCTGCTGCTCTAGTGGTAGAGAGCTTTTTGGTGGGAGTTTATTGGACATGGATTCTCAGAGACTTTTCCTGCTGGGGCTGGATTTGAACTGTGGTCCTCAAATCTCAGTCGGCCACCTGATCATCAAGGATTTGATGAGTGACAGTGAGCCAAATGCTGATGTACTTTGTTTTCCTTCAAATATCTCTGAAACATCAGAAAACTGGAACAAAGTGCTTAGTAAAAGGGAAGAACAAAAATATATGAAATGAAATTCAAAATGACCTGTCTCTACCTACAACTTATGACTGTGACATTACTAGAAAAATGAGTAAAAGCAGCTTATTTATTGAAATGATTCCAACTATGTAAATTAATATCTAATGGAAAAAGAAACCAGCTTGAAAAGATATGTAAATTTCCTCTTAGGAAGGCTTAATTTGCCCAGGGTATTTTCTGTCCCTAAAGCCATGCACACAATTTATATCAGGCCGTATCAAGATGATGTAGCACTTGGGGAAAAAGATGCAGCCCAGAAGCCCTGTACTGGAGGCCAAGATGGAGAAGACCTCCACGGCCACCATGACCTTGCCCTTGGCACTGTGGTAAACAGGCAGGAAGGTGAACCACACACTGCAGAACACCAGCATGCTGAAGGTCAGGAACTTAGCTTCATTGAAGGTGTCAGGCAGGTTCCTGGCCAGGAAAGCCACAGTGAAGCTGGCCAGGGCCAGGGACCCTAGGTATCCCAAGACACAGTAGAAGGCAGTGAGGGAGCCCTTGTTACACAGGAGGATAAAGTGGCCATATTCAGAGTGTGTGTCTGTGTCAATAAAAGGAGGAGAGGTTCCCAGCCAGATCCCACATAGAGTCACCTGGATCAGGGTGCAGATGGGAATGATGAAGTTAGGAGCCCCTGACACCAGCAGCCACCTCATCCTTCTCCCTGGAGTAGTAACCTTGAAGGCCAGAACCACAGTTACAGTTTTGGCCAAAACAGCAGAAACAGCGACACTGAATGCAACTCCAAATGTGGTTTGCTGTAGAATGCAGGTGACTGTGTTGGGACGGCCAATGAAGAGCAAGGAACAGAGGAAACAGAAGATGAGGGAGAGGAGCAGGATGTAGCTGAGAGCCTGGTTATTCGCCTTGACAATGGGGGTGTTGTGATGTTTCACAAAGACCCCAAGAACAGCTGCTGTTAGTGTCGATAAAGCAAGAGCCATGCAGGCCAAGGCCATCCCCAAGGGCTCCCCATAAGCCAGGAAGCTTGCAGCTCTTAGGAGGCACTGGTTTCTCTGTGTGTTGGCATACTGGTGATCTGGACACTTCACACACTGCTCCATGTCTGGTGAGGAAGACAAAAAGCCATTAGTTCCTTTCCAGTGCTTAAAATGAAATTAGGATACCCCTACCTAGAAAAAAATTCTGACATATTGATAATTACTCGCATCAACTTCATATGACCAAGTATTATTAGACTTATTTAGTATTATTTTTATAATTTCATTATGTTCCTACACTTGGCTCTAAGTTCTAGTTGGAACTATTAATTTGCAATGAAAATCATTCCTTTTCTTCTCTGCCATTCCTAATGTCCTAACAATAATTTTATACATCTCTTCATTCTTCCATACTATTTTTCAGCCATTTTGGACACAACTCAATATCCTTATGTAAAATGCAGACTAAAAGATGTTGAATTTTTTTGTCTCTGTTTCTTATAGATAGGAGCACTGTGGTCCTTCCTTGTAATTGTGACATTTGCTTTTCCTACTCACCTGTAAAGCACTAGAGAACAGAGATTATAATTATTCTTTGAAGCTATACAGTCAGGCCATGCAGAAGATTTGAACCAAACAATAGCATTTCTCTGCTATGATAACAGTTCTGGACAACTAGGAAATAAAGATCTGTGTTTTCTGTATAATGTAAAAAAATTTTGCAAAATGTGGAGACCTCATTATTAACAGGATTTTGTATTCTATATGATAGAAAATATTCTAACATTACTCAGTATTTAAATAAACATACATACATTATACTAGAAAAAGTTAATCCTATATATAATTCAGAGCCCATGATTTTTTTTTCTTACAAGAAGCAGAATCATCCACGGTTGTAATTAAACTATTACATGAATGAAGGAAGACTTTGACTGCAATTCCAATACATGGCATTTGTAGTTCTTTTCATGGTTTGTGGGGCACTAGGAGAGAACCTTCATTTCTCCCTCTGGTGTGAACTTACCTGTCCCATTAGCCATCTCATTCTCTGAGCAAGGGGTACAATCAAAGCAACAGGCAGCCTTTCCCTCCTGAAGGGATTTCCTGAATCCAGGACCACAACTCTCACTGCAGACAGAAAGAACAGGCTGAGGAACATCAGATATGGTTAGAAACTGTTTAGGCTTTTCCTAACATTCCCAAAGCTTCCTTATTTGAACGACTAATTCACTGACTGGATTTATGTGTATTGATATACTACTCTAAGGAATCAAAGTCATTCAAATTCCGTAGAGTAGTATAACAATACACATAAATCCAGTCAGTGAATTGAATGCTGCTATGGATTCCACATCCTGTCACCACAATAGCTTTATGTGCAACCTCATTCAATGATTCCTCTTATGAAAGAGATCTAAGTAGTAGCTCAACTAATCATTAAATAAATTCACCAGAAAAGGGAACAAAATAACCCTTTCAAATACATAAAGCAATTCCTTTGGTACTTCATTGGTGTTAGAACCGCCTAAGAAACATGCAATTTGTATTTTATGACAATATTCAAAATTCACATTTAGAACAAACTGAACTTTTTCTTGGAGGGGGCTGAACTCAGTGTCCAAGAAATGTACTTGAGCAGTTTTGTTTTCAAGATAAATGATCGGCTGCTTGATCTACAGCTCTAGCTTATTTCTGAGGTGTTTTAGTGACATAGATTCTCACAGATTTTTTTTGCCTGGAGGGGCTCTAAAATGAGCTATAATCTGAGATCTGAGTATGTCAACCTCCCAAGTAGAGAGGATTAGAAGCATCAGCCAGCACCCAGGACCTCATATGTGGTGGTTAAATGAAGATAAGAGTCTCAGAGGTATTCCTGCTGGGCCTGAATTCAAACCATTACAGTCAGAACTGAATAGCTACTATTACAGGAGTCAGTGCTGGCATTCAGTCAGGTATACATTTGACTTACTTATATGCTCTTAAAATAATTACAATTAAATAACAACTCACCTCTTTAGTTTCTATGGACCACTCTACCAAATCTTCAGATAAAGATAGTTGATGATCATGTAGAGGAAATGGAGAAAACTGTCCTATTTTCACTTTAAGATCAAGACCTTGTGGAAAATTCCAAATGTTCACAATGTCATACTCTGCCTCCAATTTTCTTTTGTTATCTAAAATCATCTGTCTCCAGCAGGATTCTGAAATTGGGTGTTCTTCAGAAAAGGGTGCAACTACAAGAGACACATCATCTTATGTTGAACTATATCCAAGTGGTTAGAGAGAAAAGCTTAATTAATAAAAGCTCCAGAGAGGGTTGGGACTCTAGATTCAGACCCACTGCGTCAGTGACGAGCGTGAGCCCAGGCTTGAGTTTGCATTAAAGACTCTCATGTGATTACAAAAAAAAAAAAAGAAAAAAAGAAAAAAAGAAAAGAAATAGAAAATCTCCTGAGTGTCTTTAATCTCTGATTCAGAATTCAAAAAAACACAGACACCTGTCCAGAAGAAAGTCTTTGGAGAAATAAGAATAATTTTCCTGAAAGCTGGTCACACAGCAAAGTGCTAGAAGGCCTCTTTTCAAGAGAAAATATTTCATTTAAATAAGCATAAATGCAACAATTCTCAGGTGGCTAGAGTTTTCCAAAACAACTAATTCTACAGGTTTCAATAGTTTATAGCTTGAGCTTGTTCAAGTTTTAATACACAAAGGAGAATGAATCTAGATTACTCATGAAAAATAGAGATACTTGTGCTGAGCAGATCATCCTTAGAAACTCATAGGGAAAAGGTGATTATACTCTTTTCACAACATTGCCTATGTGTATGTGGAAGTTATTATTTACTAGAAGAAAGAATAGAAGCATATAATTGATTTCTTTCATGCTACTGGCCTGTTCTCCATAAGAGCACAGGAGCACATGTCTAGAAATCCTCAGAGACATTTATAGAAATTTAATTTCTTTAGGTTGGGGAACATAACTTGTTGTGCCAAGTCGCAAGATAACCACCAAGAAGACCACGGAGACTCAGACCTTCCAAAATGCAATAGCAAGGCAAGACTTTATTCAAGCAGGTCCGCGGCCCGAGGCTTGTCCTACCTAATGACACAGTGGAGGTTAGGAGGCAGCCTCGAGCTACGATTACACAGGGCTTATAAAGGCAAAAAACAAAGTTACAACAATCAGGTGTTCAAGCAAGCAAGATTGGGACACAGCTACAAATCTGATTGGCTCAGGGTTTGAGGCATTCTAGGGGTGGTCAGAGTTAAGCATTCCCAGCGGTTAGAGTTTCTAGACTGAATGGGCCCTAATGGGCTTATCCTGGGTCTGTTCACAGGGCTGGTTATCTCAGGTTCACGTGGTAAAGTGGGGTTCACGTGGTAAAGTGGGGTTCACGTGATAAAGTGGGGCCTGACTTCAAAGTCTGGCACTTTAAACAAAAATATTTAATTTCATGTGGTAATAAATTCCTCTAGGAATTGACTGTGCTTCTTGTGCGTGCCATTCGAAATAGTAGGCCTCACCTGTGCAGGGGAAGGCACTGTCTCTTTCCTGTTTTCTATTGTTTGTATTTCTGTTTGATGTAGCAGCATCTCATGGAGAGCCTGGGCCACAGCATACACAGCATTGTATATATTGTAACTTTCTCCAGACATAGTCATGTCAAAAATGTGCCCAGGCAACCAATCCAAGGAGGCATCACGAGGACAGTTCTGCATGTGACACAGTCAGACTCAAAATCTGAGCAATTGAAAGAGAGAAACCACAGCCGAGCAAGGAAAATGTCTTCTGGGTATTTGGAAAGGTTCACTGCCTTGACAAAATCTGTGAATCCAGAAACATCTGGGTGATGGTGTGAAAAGCGAGAGGGACATGGAATGAACCTCGCGTTAAAGATCTCCTCCTCATGGTAACTCCCACTGTGAGTTCAGGATACAAACTTTACCTTTTATTAAATACTGTTCAATAACATCCATGAAGTCAAGTGCATATTCCTTTACACCGTATATGATGAGGACATTTGCTGAAGATTTGTTAATCTGGTTATACAGTGCCATGCTTACAAATGATAGGCCATAGTTTGAGAGTGCCAGCTCAAAGGCTACACAAACTCTGTTCTTGTCCATCTCTTCTTTCAGTAGAGGGAAGAATCCACAAGCCATTCTCATCTAGAAAGGTTACCAGTCCCACCCAGTTCCATCTGAAGTAAACCAGTAAGGAGACCATGGCAGGTGGCTATTGATGTGTCCTTTGAGGCCATCTGATAGAGAGCAGGGAACTTCCTGTGGTCATTCAGGGCCTGATCAAAAGGCCCAATGGTGAGCTAAAGGGAATGAAAATTGGATGCTCCATGAATGAGAAGATTTCTATCCATCACAACCTCAGCCATGATGTATATTAAATAACCTGTCAAACTACGTGACAGGATTATCTTTTACTTATTGATATAATATTAAAAATTTTAATATTTGTGCAACATGTCAATTTGTTATTAAATTGTCTCTTTATCTTTGTCACACATCCAATAAATCCTCCTTTCTATTACACTCCCAGCCATATATTCCTAGCTCCGTGTTCCCATATGTATCTTGAATAGTACGTTGTATTTTCCCACCCATTTATTTCCTATTTATTTGTTGCTTTCCACATTTCCTTAACACCCACATCCTTCAGGGAATATATGCTATATTTGTCTGGTGTTCATTTGCATATTTTTGTTATTTGATTAGAGAGACTGGAGCATGGAAATTCACATTTATGTTTAACCGACTTTATAGGTTAATCATATATATTTATATACATATATAACTGATATGTGTTCTATCCTTATATCATATTTCATATTCATATGATAGATTTAACAGTTATATATGAGAAAATAATTGCCTCCTTTGTTTCCAGAGACTGCCTTACACGTTTCAACATAATGTCTTTCTCTTTCTGGTGCGAAGGTGTGTGTGTGTGTGTGTGTGTGTGTGTATGTGTGTGACTGTGCAGGATTATTTACTGTCAGAGCCCCATGCATTTTCTTGGATTTTTCCTCAAGACTTGAACCACACGTTACTTTCTGGTGTTTGTAGGTAAATAGATACATGTTTTGTATGTAGTTAGGGTTACAAGTGTGAGACACCAACACCCAGCTCAGCATACACTTTAAAGTCATTTTCCATTTCCTGAATTAAAAAAAATTATTGATAATTGTTAAAACTCCAAATAGTCACTTTTTATGCTTTAAATTTTTAGTCCTTTTCCAAACTATGACAGCATAGATAGCCCATTTTCCTGAATACTTATTCTTTGATATCACAAAATGTGATAGAATCATGAATGCAGTCACTAATTCTCATTCTCTTCTAAACACCTGAAATGATACCAAAATAGACACTCCTCCCAACCTCACCTGTGGAAACCTGTAGAGGTCCAGCAATGGGCCTATCTGGGCAGATGATACTCCTGATGGTCCTGTAAGCGCTCCTATAGACTTGCTGCCATGTATACACGAATAGTTAGGAACCGTGTAGTTCCCAAATAAGCAAATGAAGGGATTTTTAAATGCTGTTGGCAATCCATCTTCAACATTACAGATATCAAATCCCAGAGTCATGTTATGTAAAAGAGCAGGAGTTTTGTTGATCTCTTCCATAGCAAAAGTTAAGGCCAAAACAAACTGATAGTTCTTGAAGGTAAGCCTGTGTAATTAGCATAGAAATTTCAGAGTAGTTGAAACATTATTTTGATGGACTGAATCCTTGCTTTTCTGCTAAAGAATATGTTAAAACATCACCCATAATGGAGATGGAATGTATATATAGTGTCTAGTGCTTGCATATAAGATTAGATTAGGATATGCAGGTAATTTGTTATGAATGAGATTCAGAAAGTTAGTTATGCCAAGAATAAGAGTTTATTTGTTCTCTGCTACTTCATGCACCACAGTGAAAACCTCTTGCATACTACAGATGGAATAGGCTATTATGAGACACCAAATATCATTTTTTGCTCAGCAGAGCATGTATTTTTTATTAATTTTGTGATTTACTTTTCATTATTATTCTAGAGGTGATATAAAGAGGGATTACAGTTACATAGGTCACGTAATGAATGAAGAGTACATTCTTTTTTGAACCATGTCTCTCCTTTTGTCGTTTTCTCCTGGTATTTTCCTTTTGTCCCTACCCACAAGATATACACTTCATTTTCCATCTACTGTCTAGTGGGCACCACTATTGTACTTGTTCACCTTTCTTCAACCTTTTATGTATACTGAATTATCCACTCAAATACAAACAGGACAAAAGGAAAAGAAAACAAAAACAGCAACAATGGAAACGGAAAATGTCTCCTTTCCTTGGAGTTCCTTTCATAGAGTATTTTTTTCTATGACCATCTGCACATAGCTAGTAATGATTTGTCAACCACTCCTATGCCTCTACTCTTTTGGCCTCAGCGTGTGAATGCCTATATTCCTATAAAATTATCAGAGACACCAAATATTCTGTTGTGTTCTTTTTTTTTTTTTTTTTTTTGGCCAGTCCTGGGCCTTGGACTCAGGGCCTGAGCACTGTCCCTGGCTTCTTCCCGCTCAAGGCTAGCACTCTGCCACTTGAGCCACAGCGCCGCTTCTGCCCGTTTTCTGTATATGTGGTGCTGGGGAATCGAACCTCGGGCCTCGTGTATCCGAGGCAGGCACTCTTGCCACTAGGCTATATCCCCAGCCCTGTTGTGTTTTTCTTGGAGTAACCACCTGCACCTGCGGCAGGGCCAGGCCAACTACAAAATCCTCAGCTGAAGAGCATTTTTTTTAGAAGCAAAGTGGCATTTAAGATTCCATAGCAATCTCTGCTCACAGACCCAACATATTGAACAGCTTCCTGTGGCATCAACCAGGACAAAAGGCCTCAGGGAATTTTATTTTCCCTTATCTAACAAAACAAAAGGGATGCATCCAACTCTGAGGACCTAGTCTTGGAGACCGGAGCCTCCAACATGGGGAATGAGGAGAGAATTGTAAGTAAGCTTTATATTGAAATGCCAGTTGTAAGGGCACCATTGTAAAATGGAATGATTACTACTCTCTTACTAATTTATTTAGAGTGAGAATCTGAAAAGCAAAAATACAGTGAAATAAAAATGACCAAATTAACTTTCTATTTAAAATGTCTGTGAGTATAAAGGTGTGTGTGTGTAAGCACATACATTCTTATGAAATTAAAAACATGTTGTTTTCAGAATTAAACAATAGAAAAGGATGGAAATCCAAATGATAGGATAAAGTGATTAAAAAGAAGTGTTTGTATATGTGAAATTTCATAATGGAAGCCTATCCTGTAAGTTATGTCCTCTCAGGGTGAGAAAATAGTGTACTTGAAGAAAATCTAATTGAACGTACACATATGGAGGACATGTTGATAAAGTTTTGTGAAAAGTTGACATCAGTATTACACAAAGCAAATAATACCATTTGGGGGGTTTAGTTCTGCTGATAAACAGGATAGGAGGCCAGGGGAGAGGAAACAGAACATTCATCTAGTGTGCACCTAGAGTTCCCTTAGTGATTTAAAATCCTGAGAACAAAACAGTGCATGGAAATAAGATGTTACTTACGGCTTGTCTTCATATTTGGAAGCACCGCTGTTACTGAGATCTGATCCCAAAGTGTAGAGAGGGAAAAACGCAACAATCATCACATCACCATCCATGTGTGCTCGCTGCTTCATGGTGGAAAAGCAGCTAGTGCCAGCCAAGGAATTGACAGGGAGGGGAAACTGGAGAAAAAAGAGTATGAAAATCAAAGGGCACATCCCTTAAGTATCTGCCTAGCTGAAATTCTGGCTGGAAGCGAGAACCACATTGTCCGGTCATATATCTTTGTCATATATCTTTGTACAGGTGCACATGTGTCTTTTTATTGATTGAGAGATACACTGTTGTCCATCTTTCCTTGTAGCCTCTTGTGAATCCACAGGGACAATGTGGAAAACCATTCTCTGAGGCTCTGCATCTGAGGCCTTGCATCCAGGAGAAAAATATTATTCTGAAAATGTGTTTTGCCATTCTCCTTCTTCATCTCAGGTGCTGTGATTTCTCTCAGAACACAGATAGTGAGGCCCCAGGGATGAAGTTATTTTTAATATATATGGTTTGACATCTTTGTCTAGAAACTTTTTGTATGAAAGCCATTTGGAGTGAAGCAACTGGATTGCATCAGAGACTGCACGGAAATGGCCAGAAAACAATCTACGTCAGTGAACTATCAAAGTTCTTATTGCATTGTATCCACAGGGTCCGTTCACCCACCCAGTGTCCATTACAGCCACCAGGTATTACTGGTGGATTCAAGCAGGATTCAATAAGAATTCCACGTGCACAGCGCGCCACAAATGCACCCATTTACTAAAGTCTAAGGAAGCAGCAAAGCCGCCAAAACCTGCAATTTCACTTCAAAAATTCATGGTCCACGCCAAAATTGAGTTGCACATTTTCATTCTGCTCTTTTATCTTCGAATATGTCATGTTTACTGAACTTTCTAACATAGATCAAGCTATTCCCCTGATTTACTTGTCTAAAACATGTAGTGAATAATGAAATTCCTCTTTATCATAGGCTCAATCCATATTGAAACCAAGCCTATGTTTTCTGCTTGTTAAAATCTATTAGGCCAATGGGCTGGGGATATAGCCTAGTGGCAAGAGTGCCTGCCTGGGATACACGAGGCCCTAGGTTCGATTCCCCAGCACCACATATACAGAAAACGGGCAGAAGCGGCGCTGTGGCTCAAGTGGCGGAGTGCTAGCCTTGAGCGGGAAGAAGCCAGGGACAGTGCTCAGGCCCGGAGTCCAAGGCCCAGGACTGGCCAAAAAAAAAAAATCTATTAGACCAAAATTCCATGCAGACATTAGTGACCCTGGAGAAGACAGCTACCTGAGGGCAGTGAACACACTCTGCATCCCTGCAGTGTTAGGTGTGTATTATGGTACACTTGTCTGTTGACATGCAGTGCCTATCACAAAATACTTATCACAGTATACAGAAAGGACTTGGCATTATAAGAAATTTAAAAATGAAGGTGGAGAGTATGGCTATGCCTTTAAGACCTGGGATGGCTGGCTGCTTTCCAACTCCCATCTCTTTCCAGGTTCTACTGGAAGAGATGCCAAACCTGCCCCACCCTCTCATCTGCGAGCACATGTCTCCTAATGGCGCAGGAGACCCCAGAGTCCCGGTCCTTAGGCGGGCTGTGGTCTTTGCCCATAGAGGAAGTGTAGTAACATCAGCGTGATGGGCAGTTCATTAGCCAATCGTTAATACCCAGTTAGTGCCTCTTTTTCCTGCAGCCATTACTGTTATATAAACCCCTCCCCTGAATAAAACCCTTTAGAAGCTGGCAGACCATCGGGCGGCTCCCCCAAAATCTCCATGTTAAGTGTCTTCCCTTAAATGTAATGGGGGCTGGGGACACGTGGCGATTTCAGCAGCCCTATCCCAGCTCAGTTAAGCCCGACTGGGACACTCCCTGCTCTCCCGCCGGCCAGAGCGGCACACAGAGCCGAGTGTCCCCAACAATTAGAGGCTTGCATCTCCCCAGGGGGGACGTGGAGGCATAGCCCAACAGAAGGAGAAAAAAAACCTTTCTAATGAGGTTGATAGTGATCTATTATACCTGACTATTCATTACATTATACAGCATTTTATCACTGAATTTATAGATTCTTGGTAGCATATAGAGAGGTGTCCTTGAGATGTGAACATGTATGCATGCAATGAGCCTGAGCCTCACAAGGTAATAGTTGTGAATAATATCACAAATATATGTCTTGTGGAACACATACAGATTTCCCTAATGTGTCCATGAAATTAAATTCCTGTGATTTCTGTGTAAGTGCTCTTTTTCTTCATTCTTGGCAGCGTTTGTTATTAGTCTTCTTGAGGATAGATTCTGTTACTGGAGTAAGATAAAATTCAGTGTCATTTGGCTTTGCATTTTCTTTCTGCCTAAGATGTTTAGTATATCTTTGTATATTTGTTTGGAATCTTTGTATACTTTTGTGAGCCATGTATACTTCTGTTTTTTTTCTATTTCCAGGAGTTATTTTGATAATTATTATATTGTATGATTAGCGCAAAGGCATTGCACCTAGCTTTTTTTTTTTAACGAAAACACTTTATTTCCAACTTTCTTCAAAGATGGAGTGAGATCACAGCCCCTGGCAGCTTCACAAAATGATCATTCCCTCTTCAGTGAGGGAGATAAACAATTGGTAGAAGTGATGGCAGAAATTATTACTTCACTGGCTTCACAGCTTAGATTCCAATTTAAGAAGCATTTCTTTTCATTTTGAAAAACATGATAGTTTTCAGAGATATTGGTATGTGTATGCTCCATGAACTAAGGATAGATCTTACATGGATTTTATTTTTTGTTTCATTTACTTATATTTTAGTACTGGTCTAGGGCTTGAATTCAGGGCTTGGGCACGGTCCCTGAGTTTTTTAAAAATTTTATTTATTGATTAAATTTTGTTGACAAGGTGTTGTGCAAAAGGGGTACAGTTACATAATAAGGCAGTGTATACATTTCTTGTGATATCTTACACCCTTGTTTTTCTTTCCCTTCCCTAGATCAGGTAGACATATATATAATACCCAGTGTACCAACAACATATACAGTAGCCACGTGGCATATGCCAAAGGAAATTCACCTAGAACTTTAAATATAACGTCAACAATAGAGTTTGCTTATTATTGTCTTATATGATCATACATACATAGCTTTTGAGCTATTGTGATCCACTGAGAGGTCTATTTTAGACCTTTATATGTTTAGTAGTTGATTGGTTTTAGTTACATAATGTAAGTTCGCTGACACAAATCTGTAGGAAATACCATTTGACAAGAAGTTTTCTCTTTCACAGACCTGGTTTCTACTGTCTAACCCTCCCCCTACCTTAACAGTCATATATCAAGGAGATCATGCGCCTTTTTTTCTGGGTTCTAGGCTTGTCTCACTCAACATTATTTGTTTAAGTTCTGTCCATTTCCCTGAGAATACCAATATTTCATCATTTCTAATCGCTATGTAGTATTCCATTGTATATAGGTACCACATTTTTTTGGATCCATTCATCTGTAGAGGGGCATCTGGGTTGTTTCCATATTTTGGCTATTGTGAATTGTGCAGTGATAAACATGGATGTGCAGATGTCTTTTTGATATCCTGAGACCTGTTGTTCAGGATAGAAGCCTAGGAGTGGTATGGCTGGGTCATAAGGTAGGTCTATGTTGAGCTTTTTGAGGAACCCCCATACCGTTCTCCAAAGTGACTGTACTAATTTGCACTCCCACCAACTATGGAGAAGAGTTCCTCTTTCACCGCATCCCCTCCAGCATTTGTTGTTGCCTGAGTTCAGAGTATAGGCCATTCTCACTGGAGTGAGGTGGTATCTCAGGGTTGTTTTTATTTGCAATTCCTTTACTGCCATGGATGTTGAACATTTCCTCATATGTTTCTTTGTCATTTTTATCTCTTCTCTTGTGAAGTCTCTCTTAAGCTCCTTTGCCCCTTTCATAATTGGTTTACTGGGCTTAGAAGGGGTTAGTTTTTTTAGTTTTCTGTAGATGGTGGATATTAGGCCTTTGTTTATTGCTGTGCTGGTAAAGATTCTTTCCCATATGGTTGTCTGGCTTTCTATGTTGGTTGGTATGTCTTTAGCTGTGCAGAAACTTTTTAATTTGTAGTAGTCCCATTTGTCAAGACTCTTCCCTATCTGTTGTTCCCCTGGGACTCTATTCAGGAAGTTCCTTCCTGTGCCTATAAGTTCTAGCTTCTTTCTTATTCTATCCTTCAGTAGTTTCAAGCATTCATGTCTGATGTTGAGGTCCTTGATCCATTTTGAGTTGATCTTGGTGCATGGTAATAGGCTAGTGTCTACTTTGAGTTTTCTACATATGGCTGCTCAGTTTTCCCAGCACAAGTAGTTGAAGAGGCTATGTTTTTCCATTGTATGTCTTTAGTTCCTTTGTCGAATATCAGCTGACTGTAAGAGTGTGGCCTTATTTTTGGGTCTTCTATTCTATTCTATTGGTCTGTTTTCATACCAATACCAGGCTGTTTTTGTTATGATGGCTCTATAATAGAACTTGAAATCTGGTATCGTGATTCCTCCTGCACTGCTTTTTTTGCCTGAATTGCTTTGTCTTTTCTTGGTCTTTTTCTGTTCCATATGAATTTATGGGTTGCTTTCTCTATTTCAGTGAAGAATGTAGCTGGGAACTTGATGGGGATTGCATTCAATTTGTATAACAATTTGGGCAATATGGGCATTTTCTCTATATTGTTTCTGCCTACCCATGAGCATGGGAGGTCTTTCCATCTCCTTGTGTCCTCTTTGATTTCCCTTTTTAGATTTTTATAGTTCTCATTAAATAGGTCATTCACGTCTTTAGTTAGGTTTATCCCTAGGTAATTTATTCTTTTTTTTAGCTATTGTAAATGGTATGATTTCCATAATTTCCTTTTCTGCTTGTACGTTGCCGGTATACAGAAAAGCTGCTGACTTGGTGGATTGATTTTGTATCCTTCTATTTGCCAAAATGGTTTATTAGGTTTAGGAGTTTGGGGACTGAGTATTTTTGGTCCTTCAGATATAAGATCATGTCATCTGCGAATAGGGAAAGCTTGATTTCTTCTTTGCCAATGTGGATCCATTTGATGCCCTCCTGTTGCCTTATTGCTATGGCTAGGGATTCCAGCACTATGTTGAAAAGAAGTGGGGAGAGTGTACATCCTGCATGGCTTCATAGAATGAATTTGGGATTTCTCCCTCTGTTTCTATTTCACGGAAGAGTTTGAGGATTATTGGTATTAGCTCCTCACAAAAGGTTTTATACAATTCATTGGTGAATCCATCCGGGCCTCCGCTTTTCTTTGTTGGGAGGCTCTTGATTACCCCCTGTATATCGTTGTAAGTTATTGGTTTATTTAGTTGATCTATTTCTTCTTGATTCAGTTTGGGCAGTTTATAATTCTGTAAGAATTGATCCTTTTCTGTAAAATTATTGTTTTTTAGTGAGTAGAGGTTCTGGAAATAGTTCCTTATGATTGTTTGAATATTGTGTGTATTTGTTGTAATTTTTCCAGTGGAGACCCTGATTTTACGGATATGAGTCTCTTCTATTCTTTTTTCTTTGTAAGTCTTGCAAGGGGTCTGTCAATTTTTTCATTTTCTCAAAGAACCAGCTTTCTGTTTTATTTATTTGTTGAATGGTCTTTCTATTTTCAATCAGATTTATCTCTTCTTTAATCTTTGTGATCTCTCTCCTCCTAGTCATTTTAGATTCGATTATTTCTTGTTTCCCCAGATGTTTTAGTGTCATCGTGAGGTTATTCACCTGCTTTGCTTCCATTCTTTTAGTGTGAGTGCTGAGGGCGATGATCTTGCCCCTCAGTACTGCCTTAGCTGTATACCATAGGTTTCTTTGTGCTGTATTTTCATTGTCTTGTGGCTCATGAATTCGTTAATTTCATCCTTAATTTGGTCTGTGATCCAAGTGTTAGGTAACAGTGAGGGGTTTAGTCTCAAAGTAAGTTTATAGCCTCTGTGGTATCCTTTGTTATTGAGGGTTACCTTGATTCCACTGTGATCAGATATAATACATGAGATTATGTCAATACTGTTGTATTTGCTGAGGTTTTTTGTGTGGGCTTTGACATGTTCTATTTTGGAGTATGTTTCATGGGCTGCTGAGAAGAATGTGTATTGGGTCTCTATTGAGTGAAAGACTCTGTACAGATCTATCAGATCCATTTGGGATATGGTGTTACTTAGGTCTTCAGCTCCCTTGCTAATCCTGTGTGTTGGATCTGGCTCTTGGAGAGAGTGGAGTATTAAAGTCTCCTACTATGATTGTGTTTGGGTCTATCTTGTTGAGTAGTTCTGTGGGAATATGTTTGACATATTTAGGGCCTCTTTTATTCAGTGAGTATACATTTATCATCGTGATGTTTTGATTCTATACTTTTCCTTTTATTAATATGCAGTGTCCTTCTTTGTCTTTTTGTGTTGATTTTAATGAGAAGTCTAGTTTGTCTGAAATCAGGATGGCTACTCCTGCCGTTTTGGTAGGTGCGTTTACTTGGAAGATCATGGTCCACCCTTTCATTCAGAGGCTGTTTCTGTCCCTTACTGTAAGATGGGTCTCGTGAAGACAACAGATAGCAACTTTTTGTTTATGGATCCACTCTGTCAGTCTGCTCCTCTTTATCGGAGAGTTTATTCCATTTATAGTCAAAGAGATAAAGGATAAGTGTGTTTTTCCCTTCCATTTTCCTCTTAGTCTCATTTTCCTCTCTCTTTTTTCTTGTTTTTATTGAGCTGCTCTTCTTGTTGGTCTCTGGCTCTTGTAATTTCTATCTGTTTATTTCTGGGGGTCCTGTACTGCTGGGGCCAGCTGGCAACGAAAGGGAATCCTGAATGAGGGAGTGCAAGGATTAAAGAAAAGGAAAAATACAAGACAAGAGAAAAAAGACAAGAGACAATGATGGGGTCCGGGAGGTCTGCAGCTCAAGATTGTAACTCAAGACTGCAGCCATGTTTTATTCTTAATTTCCAGCTTTCTTAACTTCCAGCTTATATGCAGTTGAGGAACCAGGGAATAGCATAGGATTAACTATGGTTTAAGAAAACAGGAAGGCCCTGAAGTTGGTAAATGACCAGGGGCAGTAAAACAAGATAAGGTTGAGTGGTTTACATAAAACAGACTCTTGTGGACATAATATAACATCTCAGGATTAGTACTGTCCTTCAAGTAAACCGTGTCCTTGCATGTCCTTGAGATAACAACATAGCCAGAGGTTAGGATGAACTTAGTTGTTGGCTCTGTAAGCCATGATCTTGCACGCCCTCGAGCTAACATAGCCAGAGGTTAGGATGAACTTCGCTGTTGGTTCCCTATATCGACTTAAGCCATGCCCTTGCACATTCTTGACAGTATAGCCAGAAGTCAGGATGAACTTCACTGTTGGCTCCCTACATCTCCCCCGTCTTTGTTTAAAGAAGCCAACCCGCTGGTCGTAGGTTGGGTGGGTCACCTTGTCTGCCTTACCTGTAATGGGGAACTTCAGAGCAAAGCTGAAGGCCCTGTCTTAGGCCGGTCAGACCGGGACCCCCTCTTACCTGTCTCTGGCTCTGTTCCTCTCATGGGAAATTCGTTTACTTGGAGCTTGGATCTTTTGCTACTGGCTGGCTAAACTCATAAAAGAGTTTTGCAATAAACATACAATGCAAGGAAGGCATATGAAAACCATCAGCAAAAGTATCTCTGGGCCGAGCAATGTCATTAGCAGCCCCTTCACGTTAGTGAAGGAAGGGATATACTGTTGACGTTGTTTAAACCGTTCTTTTGCTGTTTCTGCCAAATCAGAGTCCAGAGGCGGAGCTTGCCCTAGCCCAGTTATTTGCCTATGGAGTTGGAAAAGATCTAAGGACAAATTATTATGGTGCCAAATACCATTAAGATGTGCTACGACTTGTTCCCAAGGATAGCTTGACCCATTATATTTATGGAGGGTCACACTGATAAAGTCAAACCCAGAATGGCAGCTCACCCGTTGCAAAGTTTGTAAAGCACAAATTTGTTCTCCTAGAGACAACACAGATTCATACAATGCTTCTAATTATTGTTCTACCTTATCATCAATCCTGCCTTGAAAGTGCAGGGCTTGCGTAGTATTATGAGCAAGCTGATTAACATAATGAGCTGTCTGCACACTTTGTGTTAAAGCCACAGTAGCTGCTGCAGCAGAGGCAGCCAAGGAAATAAAGGCTACAATGCCTGCTATCAATAGCCGTATAAATCGTCTAGGGCGCATGAACTCTTTTAAGTGTTTTAACCCTTGAATACCTGTTTCTTCATACCAAGCTTCAGATATGTTCACAGGAAGCATGACAAATGGAGGCTGCTTAATAACAATTTCAGAATCAGTAAGACCACTATACAAGCAATTTGTAAAGGAACAGTTAGTACAAGTAACATTGAAATACATGGCTCCTATAGAAATATTAAAAAGTCCATACATAATGGCATAAGGGGGTGTTACGCAACTCATAATATTTTTCAAAAAAGAAGAAGTGAGCCAGGAGATATTATTTAGGGCAGCCACTAACATCCGGACATGAACGTTGAGAGTGTCCATTCATCCACGACATACCTGAGTTGTACTTGTTGGTGAGATTGGTTCCCAACCAGTCCATCAATTGAGAATTATTCCCTGAAATATTGGTTACAAAAGGATGATCATGTCTACACTTTATGGGGTGCAGTTCTCCCATGGATTCTACAATTTGAGAAAAGTTGATGTGGCGAGGTATCATGAAGGACGATGTAGAATTAGCATGTACAGGGAACCCAGTAGGCAATGAAGTCATTTGTATATTATATAGTTGACTGTTATCAGAAATCCAAATTCTATGATTTATGGATTGCATTACAGTGCAGCCTAGAATATAACTGTTGGAGTCAGTTGTAAAACATAAAGGTGTTCCAATGCCAGAAGCTTCAAAGTCTCCCATTTTAACGTGTTGGAAAAAAGGATCTGGAGCTGTACCGTATGCTGATCTGTTGACTTGGATGAACACCTCAGCTCCTTCCCAAGTCACAGGGTGCACAATCAGTGGATTTGGCACGTAAGCCCAGTGGGTCAGCGCTTGTACCATTCTGATGACCTTCTACAATCTGAACACAATGCTCAGGTAGCCAGCAGGCATCATTTTCATGTGAAAAAACACAGACATGTCCTCGACCCCATGTCAATATTGGATCAGGCCTGTGCCAAGCAACTGTTAAAGGATCTTTCCACTTAACTTGGGCAAAAGCTCTTTGCTCTCCCTTTTCCCAGTACTGCTGTGCTTCAGAAAGGCCATTACAGTCCAAATTTTTAAGAATTTCGTACAAATAAAGCATGAGAAAGAATATTAACTGGAGAGAAGGGGTATAATTCCCCCCCCCCTTTTTAATTTAGAAATTTGGTGTTTTAACAAACCGTTGGCCCGTTCAACAATTTCTTGACCTTGAGGATTATAGGGAATTCCTGTAGAGTGAAAAATTTGGTAAGATTTGCAAAAAGTTTGAAAAGTTCGTCCAACATATCCTGGACCATTATCAGTTTGAATATGTTTAGGAAGTCCCATAGTAGCAAAGCAGCGTAAGGCATGGGAGATACAATGTTTGCTAGCTTCCCTGATAAGAGGAGTAGTCATAATATAATTAGACTAAGTGTCTATGGTAATATGGACAAAGCGGAGCCGTCCAAAAGAGGGAATGTGGGTAACATCCATTTGCCAAACATGGTTGGCTACTAAGCCTCAAGGGTTAATGCCATTGGAGGTTACAGGTAGGAAGGTAGTACAGTTGGGACAAGTTTTTACAATTTGACAAGCCGCCTCACGTGTGATATAAAATTGTTGACGTAAGGCACGACTGTTTTGATGGTGGGCAGCATGTGATTGCTTTGTTAAGTCAATTTGAGTGAGAAAAATTTGAGTAGCCTCATCTGTAATAGCATTGCCCTCACTTAATGGTAAGAAGAGGCAAAGTGAAGTAATTTGTTGGAGGGACAATGATGTGAAATTGTTCCCATGAAATTAGCACAAGCAATGGCCCAGGAGTTACAATGAATATAAAACCATTCTTGCTGTTGTAAAATATAGGGGATGTAAATAACCTGTGGATCTCGTCCAAGATACTTACAAGATTCCACACGGCACATATGGACTAAGTTGGCTACCAATTTATAATAGGGAGTTAACACTTTTGAAGGAGTAGCAGGTAAGAAAAGCCATAAAAGGGGTCCCTTCTGCCAGCGGACCGCTGTTGGAGAATGAGGTGTAGTTAAAATATATGCTTCACAAGGGGCTGAGTAATCAATATAATTTACATGTTGGGAAGAAATGGCAGAATTTACTATGCTTAAGGCTTTAGCTGCTTTAGTTGTCATTTGCCTGGGAGATGTAGGATCAGGGTCCCCCTTTAATAGATCAAATAAGGGTTTTAATTCAGCTGTGGATAATTTAAGATAATGGTGAAGCCAATTAATATCTCCCAGAAATTTTTTGAAAATCATGCAAGTTACGCAAATGAGAATTCTTAATCTGTAGTTTCTGACTACTAAGTTAATAAGGTCCTCAAATATGACCAAGGGGGATTTTTATTTTTCTCTGCCTGGGGTTGCTTTGAACTGTAATCCAGGGAGTCTTAGCCATCAATGCCCTTTTTATTTCTAATTAAAGCAACAGGAGAACAAAGGGAGTAGAGTTTCCTGTAAGTTGTTAAGAATTGACCAACAAATAGTTGCCAGAGTTTTGCTGTAACACTTAGAGAACAGCAGACTGAATGAGATCAATGTGCTCTTATATCAAAACATACTATTTAACCTTACCTTACTGGCACGTGAAAGCGAAAACAAATGAATAACAATAAAAGTCTCAGCTTCAGTGTATCTGAAGTGGCTGTCTTCCATCCCAAATTAGGAGGCCAGCAGGAGAGATGGGATGCATCTGGGTAAGCCTGTAGTAGCATCCCAGAGAGTCCTCTGGACAGGTTGTCACACCTCCTGCTGGTTGCCTGTAAATTTCTACACAGACTGGTTAAAGGCATTTTTAAACAGATTTTAGAAGGCTTGGGCCTTTAACCATCTTCCTAGTCACAAAATCCACACAGATTGAAGGCCAACCAAGTCTGCTCTTTGTAGCAGCCAGGACAGTTTCGGAGACATGGAGGGAGAAGACACCAATGCTACCCCAATGCAACCCTGTGGTCGCCAAACACAACTCTGATGCTTTTTAATCTTGGAATAAGTCTCGGTTGCAACTCTGTCATGATAGACCTTCTATAAACCCAACTCTAATCTTGGGGCAGGCAGAGCCAGGGTATTAGCCTTTGACAGCCTGGGCTTGTCAAAATCCTCACAGGACTCCTAAATTGCTTGAGCAAACCAGGCAGTTTGGGAGCCGACTGTGGAGGCAGCTTCCTGTAGCCAGACTGCCACGGTCCACTCAGCTAGCATCCATGTCAACCTGCATGTTATAAAGCAAAATGTTAATTTTGGATCAGGAAAATTTAGGTTAATAGTCACATTTGTGCAGTTGTTCCAAAATGACTCTGGTCCCTTGATCGTAAAGAGTTTATGAGAGCATAGGGAAAAAAAGAAAACGGAATGGAGAAGCAAAATCTTAGTCTATATCAAAGAATTGTCAGGATTAGATGTACACTTGACTAGAACCTTTTGGAGTTTTTCTTAGACACATTTGCTTGCACCCAAACATGATCAGTTTGGGTTTAAAACCTGTTTTTTTTGTTTTGTTTTTAAGTTTTACCAAAAGATAGGCATAGACAGACAGACATACACATACAGACAGTGTGCACAAGCCTTGGGGCACACTTAGAATTGTTCTTTAATTGGCCATGTAATTTTTTTGGAATTTCAGTGGCAAATGATATTATTTTGCCTATATTCTAGAACCACGTGGTTAGATAGTAAACAAAAAAAAACTTTTCCAGCAGCGGCTGGGGATATGGCCTAGTGCCAAGAGTGCTTGCCTCCCATACATGAAGCCCTAGGTTCGATTCCCCAGCACCACGTATACAGAAAATGGCCAGAAGTGGCGCTGTGGCTCAAGTGGCAGAGTGCTAGCCTTGAGCAAAAAGAAGCCAGGGACAGTGCTCAGGCCCTGAGTCCAAGGCACAGGACCGGCCAAGAAAAAAACGTATCCAGCAAATCAAAATTTTCACAGATTATCCGAGAAGCCACATTTTGAGAAACCAGTTCAGCTCCCATGGGGAGCTTACGGGAGACAGGGCATGAACAGAACACAGACAGCAAGCTCACAGCAAGACACCTTCACCTTCCAGCATTTGAATTGCAGACACCTTTGAACTGCAAGGCCACAATTACAGAGGTCAGAGTGGGGACAGGGTTACAGGGAGCCGGAGACTCCAAGTCCCTGCCCAGCCTCCAGGAATTTGGCATGCCTGTGACCTGGGGGATGGTCAGGCTTTCACTCCAACCAATCCTATTGTCGACCATGTGCTCAATGTTAGAGAAAACTTAGGATTTAGCCAAACAAGCAAAATTTAACTGAGTCTCCAAACCTAACATCAATAACAAGAATAGAAAACCTTTTTTTTTGAGTCTTTTAAAGCAGATGTTAAACAAATATTAGTACCTTTGGAAGCTAGCACCAGCCCATCCTATGTCACAGGCAGGCAGGCAGAGTTTAAAGAGAGGCAGAAAAAGAGACAGAGAGAACTTCATCTGCCTGAGCACTTATAGAAGTTAGGTAAATCCTGCAAAATATTCCAAATACATAAGATTGGGCTCAAGCTTGAGCAGCTTTCCTGAAGCATTTTAGACTGTCCCCCACTTGATGAGTGACCAGCGGAGCTGAACTAGAGATCAGTTGACTCCAAACACCCACAATTGCTGATCCCTTTGACCTAGCCCAGTGGCTTTATGGAAAATGCAAGCTCCAGGCTAATGGTCACTCACCCTGGTGGGGGTATCAAATCTGTCATTGTCGTGGTGGATGGAAGTAGAGCGCTCGGTCAGGAGAAGTTACCTCGGTGGTGTTAGCATTTCCCTAGCCTCAGGTCCCTCCCTTCTGCGAGCAGCCTGCACCTAGGAGAGCTCTAAGTCTGCCAGGACTGTCGGTGGGGGCTCACCAGTATCTACCTTTAAAGGAGTTTGTTGTTCTGGATGAAGCTGTGACAATAAAGCTATAACTGATTTCAACATATTCTCAACATGGGTCAATCTATCTTTAGTAGGCTCATTGCATAATTTTTCCTCAGTGTCTGAGCCATCTGAGTCTTCTTTAATATCTAGCCCATCGGGTTCAGATCTTATTAATTTTCTCAGCTCTTCCCCGGCAGCAGAATATACTCCCGGGACTGGGCAACGCTCATCAGATCCCTGTTCAGTTTCTCTGATAGACTGATTGAATTTAATCTGTTCATGTCTAGGATCTAAGCAATCTCTGACCAGGTTCCAAAGAGTAAAGGAGCCCACTGGGGTTCTTTCAGGGCCTTTTGTGTCATAATGTCCCTGAATAACTTTTCCTATTTTTTGCCGAACTTCTAAGTTAATGGTTCCTTCCTCTGGGAACCAGGGGCATATTTCCTCGATGAAGTGAAAGAAACGTTCCAACTGACTTTGCCCCACTTTCACTCCCCGGGCATGAAGCGTCCCTTTGAGGGCTTGCACATACAGCATGCGACTGTTACTTTGTCCCATTATATTTTACTCCCGACTATATTTTTCTGTACTCTCTCCTGCTCTCTTTCCCAAGTGATAAGACATGCTCTTACCTCAGCTGGGTCCTCTGCCTTCATCCCAGGTTTTCAGGTCCCTGTTTGGGCACCACTGTGCCGAGCCAGCCGGCAGCGAAGAGGAAATCCTGACTGAGGGGGCGAGGATTAAAGAAAAGGAAAAATGCAAGAACAGAGACAAAAGATGGGGTTTAGGAGGTCTGCATCTTAAGATTGTAACTCAAGACTGCAGCCAAGTTTATTCTTAACTTCCAGCTTATATGCAGTTTTGGAACCAGGGAATAGCATAGAGTTGCTAAAATTCAAGAACACAAAGAGTCTTTGAAGTTCGCAACATTTGATGGCAGTAAAGACAGGATGAGGTTGAATAACATAGGAATGGACTCCAGCAGACATAGCAAAGCAGACATAGCAAAGCAATTCTGGGTAGTGGCAGAGTTACTAGTAAACAAATCTCCTTGCACTTAGCATATCCTTGTGGTAGCAACACCACCAGAGATCAAAGTGAGAATAACTGCTGACTCCGTTCCCTACAGGAATCCAAATTCAATGATTCATGGATTACATTACACTGCAGCCTGGAATATGACTGTTGTAGTCAGTTGTAAAACATGAAGGGATTCCAATGCCAGAAGCGTCAAAGTCTCCCATTTTAATGTGTTGGAAAAAAGGATCTGGAGCTGTACTGTATGCTGATCTGTTGACATGGACAAACACCTCACCTCCTTCCCAAGTTGTAAGGTGTAAAATCGGTGGATCTGGGGCGTAAGCCGAGTGGGTCAGCGCTTGTACCATTCTGATGAGCTTCCATAATCTGAACGCAACGCTCAGGCAGCCAGCGGGCGTGCTTTTCATCCTCTGAAAAAACAACGACATGTCCTCGACCCCATGTCAATATTGGATTGAGCCCGTGACAAGCACCTGTTAAAGGATCTTTCCACTTAACTTGGGCAAAAGCTCTTTGCTCTCTTTTCCCAGAACCGCTGTGCTGCGGAAACGCCATTACAGCCCAGATTTTAAAAATTTAGTACGAATAAAGTATGAGAAAGAATATTAACAGGAGAGAGGGGGTATAATTCCCCCCCCCCCATTTTAACTTAGAAATTTGGTGTTTTAACAAACCGTTGGCCCGCTCAACAATTCCTTGACCTTGAGGATTATAGGGAATTCATGTAGAGTGAACAATTTAGTAAGATTTGCCAAAAGCTTTAAAAGCTCGTCTGACATATCCTGGACCATTATCAGTTTGAATATGTTTAGGAAGTCCCATAGTAGCAAAGCAGCGTAAGGCATGGGAAATACAATGTTTGCTAGCTTCCCTGATAAGAGGAGTAGCCATAATAAAATTAGAGTAGCTGTCTCTCAATGCCAGTGCCAACTTAGCCAGAACTTCTTCGAATCTCTCAGGGTCAATATCCTCTGGGTCGCCATTGTCTGGGTCTTCGTAGCTCTCCAGAGGGGCAGGATAGAGCCCCCTTTTCAAGTGGCCCATCCTGGCCATGAGGCTCAGGAGCTCCTGCAGGGCGGCCAAGGAGATAGGGTTGCCAAAGCAACTGATGAAGCGGAGCCAGGACCACTGGCTCAGGACAGGCAGGATGGCAGAGAGCTGGGCATCAGTCAAGTCACAGACATCCAGGCCCAGGGTCTCCAGGGTGCAGGCCAGGAACCCCAGCAGGTCCCTCAGGGACTCAGGCCTGAAGACCCCCAGGGATGAACACCTGAGAAACAGGTGCTGGAGCTGTCCAGTGTGAGGACTCTGGGATAGAGACTCCAAGTCCGCCTCCCCCAGGGAACACATATTCAGTGAGAAGGTCTTCAGTGGCCCCAGGCTCCTAAGGATGGACAGCAGGTTTTCAGGATGGAACATGATGGTTTCCATATGAAGCTGATTGACATGCGGAAGACGCCAATAGCGGGCCTTGAACTTCCAGGCACAGTATGGACTCTGCCTTTCAACAGTATACATATGGTCAAACGTGTTGGAAATCTTCAGGCGTCGAAGGTTTCTCATCCAGCTCAGATAAGGAGCACATACTTGCATGGTATGTGGACTCCAGAATTCACTGACCACCAACTCCTGGACAAAGTCTAGCCTCAGCATCTCCAGAACCTCTGCATTTCAGGGAAGGAGTCAGACAGAAGCCTCAACTGCCTTGAGCACAGCTGGACCTGTGGTTTCCTCTTGTGGGCCCAATTGAGCAGGTAAGATTGGAGTGAGCACCATGTTTAATGGTCAGATCCATGACTATCTTCAATGGCTGCTCTTCTGTCATCCCTGCACAGCGACTCACTGTTGGCTTCTCAGTCAGGATGTCTGGATAGGAGATTTGGGCCATGGCCGTGTACCCCCATGTCCAGACGTTCGGATGCTCTTTCTGCAGACCAAGCACTTGCAGTTTCCACCGACTGGGGCACTCCTTCTTGGCAAGTAGCAGATTGAGCCCATCCAGGACAGCCTTGAAGGTTCGTGGGTGTGGGGACTGTGCCAGGTCCCCCAGGGGGAGGCAGGGGGAGGGCCAGGCCTGCACCATGGCTTTCAGCACCTCTCTCTGGCCTCCAGTATAGGCCTCCATGAAGATGGACAGGAACAGCAGCACTGGTAGATCCTCCAAGCCAGGGATCGCCAGGGCTGGTTGCCTCAGCAGACTCTGCATGGCGAGATGCTGGAGCGAGGGTGGCATCCTCTTGCTCATCTTGGTGGATGAGATGTGGGTCAGGTGTGCAGAGCTCTCTGGATCTCAGCAGGGCCAGGCACTGACTGCAGACTCAGGGGCTTTGCTGCTGTTCCTGATCACTGGGTCCTTTTATACTCCTATACCCCGCCCTCAGTATCTCATATCAACCAATCAGGGAGCAGATTCTGATAGGATTTCTGAGCCATACACCTTGGTTGGGTGTTGCACAGGCGATCAATTCTCATACACTTTTAACCAAAAAATCACAGGATGAAAGGCTGGACCCACACTTGGTAGCTCCTCTTTGAAACATAAAACAAATTAGACAAAAAGACTTGACTGTCTTCTTTCTTAAAGCCTTCAGAATTCCCACAGTTCTTCCACTGCCCTCAGTGCAAAAGACACAAGAAGAGCTCTTAGCCCAACTTTATGGAGCCCACCTACACTCTAGAAAATTCGATATATTTACCTTCTTTTCTGCTTCCCTTTATCTCTACTTCCCTTCCTTCATCACGCCCATCCTCCTTTCCTTCCTGCCTGCCTTCCTCCATTTTTCTTTCTTCATTTTTTACTTTGTCCTCAACGGTGACTTGAACTCGGGGCCTGGCTTTTGTACCTGATGTGCTGTTTGTCAAGTCTAGTGCTCTACCACTTGAGCCACAACACTAGTGAGGACATGGTATGAGGGGAAATTCAACATCAAATAACTATTGACCTCCCATGAAATCCAAAGTAAGTCTTTCTACTTCTGCAACAAACTGCATGATGAGAATTCTCAGTAGTTGAAGCTGTAGTGGTTGAGTTTTGATCAAATGTGCCTTCAAAATGCAGACCAGAGTCCATTTGTTCTCCCATAAGGAGTCTTCACTTTGTGCCCCCCACCCAGGCACAGCAAAAATAAAATGATAAAGCCAGAACAAAAACCAAGAAAGAAATATTCATACTGGATTTCAATGTCTCCTGCATGTAATTCAACTCAGGAGGCTGAGATCTGAGGACCCCATTGAGAAGCCAGCCAGGCAAGAATGTATGTCAGAGTATTATTCCCAAGAACCTCCTCACTAAAAATTATAGTTGTCCTAGAATCCTAGCTACTGAAGAAGTCTGAGAACTGTGGGTCACAATTCAAACTCAAACTAGGCCAAAAGTCTGTGAGATATTCTAGGATTTGATCATTACTGTAAGTGGTAATGCAATAGCTTTGACAAAAAGTGGCTCAGGTACAGTTCCCAGGCCCTGAGTTCAAGACCCAGTTCAGCACAAATTTAAAATAAAGGAAGGAAGGAAAAAAGAAGGGAGGATGCTAGTGAGGAATTTCTGGAGGGAGGCAGGGACTGAGAGATATAGGGAAAGAAGGTGACAGGAAGCAAGCAAGGAAGGAAAGAACAAAAAATGGAAGGAAAGAAGCCATGAAGGAAGGAAGGGACAAGGGTAGGAACCAAGGAAGGGAGAGAGGGAGGGAGGGAAGCGAAGACAGAATGTCCACATTTCTTGGTAGAAGGTAAAAATTGGGCTGGCTGCTCTCCTTTGGGTCCTCTGCAGGCTCATGGTACTGGGCCATCTGTGGTAATGCATTGAGGAATGAGGCTATAAGCTTGGGACATCTTCCCTGTTCAATATGTTATGCATTTGAAAGACAAACACTGCCAGGATGCTGTCCCTGAGCTTTGATACTCCATGCTAGCCCTCTATCAACTGAACAGTAGCATCATTTCTGCCTTTTTTGCTGGGTCATTCGAGATGAGTCTCACGGACTTTCAGGCCCAGGCTGGCTTTGAACTGTGTTTCTCAGATTTTACCCTCCTGAGTAGCTGGGTTTAAAAGTGTGAGCCCTGAGGACTGGCTCACTGAGTTTTTGCTATTGCATTATTTTGATCATTGTTTTATGAGTATGCATCAGTTGTGCACAGTGGTGGGGTGCATTCTTTGTGAAACAAACACACAGTCTCCCAATTTGTAGTCATGTTTTCTGCAGTTCCCTATCAGGAGAAGCCATCGTTATTGCTATCAATCCTACATACCTGATCTAGGAAGATCTGAGATTCCACCCTGATTCAAGTTCTTATTTACTAAGTACCTTGGATGAGCAACATCTTTGTTCTATGTTTGAGTGATCATCAAATATAGTTTGTGAGCATCCACTAGTTTATTATCTTCTTAATTTTCTTTCATTTTGTACTAGTGTTTGAAGTCGCAAACACTTGCTTAGCCTATTCTGCTCAAGGTGTTGTTCCAAGTCGCGAGACCACCACCAAGAAGACCATCAATACTCAGACATTCCGAAATGCAATAGCAAGGCAAGACTTTATTCAAGCGGGGCCGCGGCCCGGACCTTGTCCTACCCACCGACACAGTGGAGGTTAGGAGGCAGCCCCCAACTGCAATTACACAGAGCTTATAAAGGCAAAAGACAAAGTTACAGCAATCAGGTGTTTAAGCAAGCAAGATTATGAGTACAAATCTGATTGGCTCAGGGCTCGAGGCATTCTAGGGGCAGTTAGAGTTAAGCATTCCCAGTCGTTAGAATTCTCGACCGGCTGGGCCATAATAAGCTTGTCCTGGGTTTGCTCACAGGGCCTGCTTATTTCAGGTTTACGTGGTAAAGTGGGGTTCGCGTGGTAAAGTGGGGCCTGACTTCAAAGTCTGGCTCTTCATTTCCCCCCTTCAAAGGGAAGTGCTCTACCGCATGGGCCACATCACTAATTGTGGTGACGTTGGGCTCCCCTTGGTCCTCTTGGTGGATGAGATGTGGGTCATGTGTACAGGGCTCTCTGAACCCCAGCAGGGTCAGGCACTGCCTTCAGACTCTATGACTCTGCGGCTGTTCTCTGATTCCTGGGTATCTTTAGAACCCCCCCCCCCCCCCCCGCCCTGCCCTCACTATCCCATCTCAACCAAAGAGCAGTTTATCATGGGATTTCTGAGCCTAACACAGCACATGTTGGATGAGTGATGTATTTTCGGTTAATGCAAACAGTGGTTTGAACTAGTATGTGATGGGATTAACGGCGTGACTCACACAACCCAGCTTCTCAAGTGTTCTACCACTCGAGCCCACACAGGAGTTCTGAGTTGTTCTTGACTTTATTAGATGTAAGTGTCTGGATACTGACAGAGAAATGGAGGTTTCTGAGAGATCCAAATAAAGTTAAAAACAGAAACAAAAACAAAAATAAAAACAAGGACAACCAGCCCAATATAGAGCACCCACCAAGTTATCTATATTACTTTTAATCTGTCCCTGCCTTCTTCCTTCCCACCTTCCCTCTCTCCCTCTCACCTTCCTCCCTCCCTCCCTCCTTCCCTCTCTCCCTTTCTTCTTTACTTTGGGATAAAGAGTAACTTGCACTCAGAACCTGGTTGTTCTGTCTTAGCAGTTTATGTCAAAGCTAGTGGTCTACCTAAGACTTGAGCCACAACAGTAATTACCCATTGCTCCTTCCTTCCATCTTTCCTTCCTTCCTTCCTTCCTTCCTTCCTTCCTTCCTTCCTTCCTTCCTTTCTTCTTTCCTACCTTCCTTCCCTCCCTCTCTCCCTCCCTGCTTGCTTCCTTCCTTTCTTATCTTCCTTCCTAGCTTCCTATCTTTCTACTTTTCTTTCTTTTGGTGGACCTGGGAAGACATGAAGTAAAGGTATCTATATGATGAACGATTAGTGCCTGAATTCTCATGCCATTTTCTTCAAATCTCGACAACAACTGCATTACCCTGGAGGAGTCTCATCCCAAAATGGGTGGGAGATGAAGAAATAGTTCCCTTGTTGTCATGGGAGGTCCTTCCATATTTGATATTTATTCCCTTCCCCCTATATTTTCTTCAAAAAGTGGATCAGGGTATTCTTGTCTTTCAAAATGCATCATTGATGGGTTTGTTTGTGTGTCTGTTTGTGTGGCAGTTCTGGGCTTGGAACTCAGGGCTTGGGTGCCACACATGAGCTTTTGTGAGCAATAACAGCACCCTTTGTTGATAAGACTCTAGTTGAGTCCAATTTCACTTCCAGAGGGAAAAAGAAAAACAAAGAAAGAAAGAAAGGACAAAGAGAAAAGAGGAGGGGAAGAGAAAAGGAGGGAGGGAGGGGCAGATGGAGGGAGAAAGGAGGAAAGATGGAAGGATAAAATGCAGGCAGGAAGAAAAGAAAGAAGACAGGTATGAAAGAAGTGAAGAAAGGGAGGAAAATATGGAGGCTAGCAAGCAGGAAGGGAACTAAATAGGAAGGAAAAGAAAGGAAAAAACTGTAGAACAGAAGGAAAGGAATCGAAGGAGAGAACAAAAAAAGGGAAGATAAGACAAAGGACAGAAAAGCAAAGGAGAAGAGACAGACAAAGAATGAAGGAAAAAGGAAAGGCAGAATGAAGAAGAAATGCAAGTGGGGTAAGGAAGGAATGAAGGAACAAAGAAATAAAGGAAAAGGACACAGAGAAGAATGTCCAGTGGTCTCTGTGGATGCTATGGAGCTGGGCTGGTGGCTCTCCTGGGATCCTCCCTGGCCCCAGGGCAGTGGAGAATCTTGGGAATTCCTGGAGAGATTGAGGGATAAGGGTGGGAATTGTTTTTGCCTGGGTTTGATTTACATTTCAAAGAATAAGAAGCTCAGTTTGAATTAATTTGGAGAGTGACACCTGTCTATGTTTGCTGGGTGTGGCTCAATAATCTGCTCTGTGATTGGTTGACATGCACTTCTAAAGGCAGGGCTCAAGGGTACAAAGGGGGCCAGCGATCAGAGAACAGCAGCAGAGGCCCTGAGCCTGCAGTCAGTGCCTGGCCCTGCTGGGCTTCAGGGAGCCCTACACAGCGGACCCCACATCTTATCCAGCAAGATGAGCAAGAGCTCCCCACCCTTGCTCCAGCGTCTCACCATGGAGAGTCTGCTGAGCCACCTGACCCTGGCCAGCTCTGTCCTAGATGATCTGCCAGTGTTGCTTTTCCCTTTGCTGTTTATGGAGGCCTATACTCGGGGCCACAAGAGGTGCTGAAGGCAAAGGTGCAGGCCTGGCCCTTCCCTTCCCTTCCCCTGGTGGACCTGGAAGAGTCAGTAGACCAGGAAACCTTCAAGGCTCTCCTGCATGGGCTCGGTTTGCTACTTAACATCAAGAAGCGCCCAAATCGGTGGAAATTACAAGGGGTTGATCTGCAGGGTGAGCACCTACGCATTTGGACGCTGGGGTACCCTGCCATGGCCCAAATCTCCTATCCAGGGTTCCCATCTGGAGAGTTAAGAGCAAGTCCCTGGACAGGAATGGCTGGAGAGCAACCCTTGATGATCACCATGGACCTGAGAATCCACGATAGCCCTAAGGACGATATCCAAGCCTCGCTGCTTCAGTGGGCCTGGAAGAGGAGAGAACGAGTCTGGCTGTGCCCCAGGATGGTGGAGATTCTGTAAGACTCTAGCTCTGAAACCCAGAAGGCTCTGCAAGTTGAGAATCTGCACTATGCCATGGAACTGCTGGGGAGTAAATTCAGTCTCGAAGAAACCATGCAAATCGTTGCTTCATTTTGGAGCCAGATGAAGAACATTCGCATCCCGACTTTCGACAATACAAGTGGCCACTTCAACACTTCCAGCTCCCCAAATTCCTCGTATTCATCCTCCCAATTGGGGCATATCTGTGGCAGCTGCAGCGTCTCCAGGGGCTGCATATGCAGTCCTATTCCTTGGTGGAAAGCTGCCCGCCATCTTCAGGAGACTGCCACTGTTGAAGAACATGTCTTTGAGCTCGTGTAATCTGTTGGAAACGGACCTGAGGTACTGTCCCGGTGTCTCTGCACCAGGCAGCTCCAGCACCTGTGCCTGAGGAATTTGTCCATGAAAAGCTTTAGTCCTGAACTCCTGAGAGCCCTGTTGGAGCAAGTGGCCGGCACCCTGGAGACCTTGGTGCTGGAGAAATGTGAAATCACAGATGCTCAGGTCTCAGTCTTCCTACCAGCCCTGAGCCAGTGCTCCAAGCTTAGCTTCTTCAGGTTCTATGGAAACCAGGTATTCATGGAAACCATGCAGAGCCTCCAGGGCCTCCTGGCTAGGTTGGGCCACTTGGGTGAAAGTATCTATTCTCCCCCTGTGGAGAGCTATGGACCCACAGGGAACTTGGACCCTGACAGTTTTTTTCAGGTTCTGTCTGGTTTTGCCCAGGATTTGGGAGATGTGATGACAACCCCTAATAAGATCCAGATCTTCCCAAGTTTCTGTCATTTGTGCAAATGTTTACTATACTACTCCCGGGGGGCAGATGGTTCCTGGGTGCTCAGAGATGAGGAGTTTCATAACCATGAGGCTCTGGCTGGGTAATAGGCCCTCTCTCTGTGTCTTTTCTTCTCAGGAATATAATGTAATTGTGTGTGTGTGTGTGTGTGTGTGTGTGTGTGTACATGTGTGTAATAAGAAGGCCTGTGAGCTTCATCTTTCCAGTTCAATTGTAGCTCTGGAACCCCAGGATCTTTTGTGCCCTTTGCAGGTCCAGGCATCCCGTGCAAACCACATCACAAGTCTATAATGTATCCTCTCTGGGAAGAATTAGAACACAATCTTGTTTTTTCAAATGATTGTAATCAAACCTGCACATCCAGCAGCAGCCCACTGATGGCCTACAGTTCATTGTTTCCATCCATCATTTCATTTAAAAAAGAAAGAGCAAAAACAACAAATAGAAAGATGTCTTTTCTCAGAACTGTACAACATAAGGAATGTTCCTGCCTAGAATCTTAGCTACACAACAAATTAAAGATGTGAAGATCATGGTTCAAAATCAGCCGAGTTTTGAAAGTCTATGAGATTCTCATCTGAACTGAACCACCACAAAACTAGAAGTGGAACTGTGGGTCAACATGGTAAAGCACTAGCCTTGAGCAAAAGAGCTTAGGGACAGAGCTCTAGCTCTGAATACAATTGGGGAACCACCAACAAAAAAAAAAGAAAGAAAGAAAATCGTCATTCAGACCAAGGCTGCTTCTTCTCACTTGTAATTATAACTACTCGGGAGGCTGACATCTGAGGATCATAGTTTGAGGCCAGCCTCAGCGAAAATATCTGAGATTTTGATCTCCAATTAACCAGAAAACAACCCGGAAGTGGAGTTTCTGAGTCACATGGTAGAGGGCCACCCTTGAAATAAGAAAGCTAAGTAACAGTGCTTGGGCCATGATTCCATTTCAAAGTACTCTCACACAAAGAAGCAAAAAAAGAAAAACAGAAAGAATGTGGCTTATCATTGTTATTTTCTATATACCATGTGAAATTATGCGCTTTTTTAGTTTTGTCTTTATTTCCCCTGGTTTTACCCCTGTTATCTGGGTAACTGATTTTAGTACCCTGAATATTGTGTATTCATTTAACTGAACTATGGAAGGGAAAGGGAATACAAAAAAATGGAGAGACAAAGGAGAAAAAGGCAAACCTATGCAACAGTAATACGTACAAAACTATATGGTGAGAACCAACTGTACAATTTGTGGGCTGGGGAGAAAAATGGGGAGGAGTAAGGTAAAAATTAAAAAACAATAAAGAAAGATAAGAATAAATAAGCTGACCTTCTTGGAGATGGAAATCCTTTATTGAATGAATAGAATAATTGAATGAACGAATTCCTGGATTGTGTTGTGTGAACATGATGTATAGGAGCTAAACTTAGGTTGGCAGAACACAGGGATAAGAAAGTGGCTCATAAGGAAGGCAATCTCAAAAAACCCAGCTGACCAGAGACAGGCAAAGGTGGTGGTCCTGGGAGGGAGGGGAATCTTGCCAAACTACATTTAAAAAAAAAATGTTAGGCATGAGTAGCTCACAGTTGTCTTCCTAGCTACTCAGGAAGCTAACATCGAAGATCAAGTTCAAAGCCTGCCCAGGCAGAAACGTTCTACTCAGACAAAGCTGGAAGTGGTGCTTTTGCTCAAGTGGTAGAGACCTAGGCTGGAACAAGAGAAGCTCAGGTACATCACTCAGGCCCAGAATGCCAGCCTCAAAACTGGAACACACACACACACACACATCTAGAGAATTCACTATGCAATTCACTATGTCACCTTGTGAGTGCAAGGCGTCTTGATGCATGACACCAATTCCATCTTTCTCCTCCATCTCTCCCAACCCACCCTCTAATGTGTGCTAGTTTCATTTCCACATTTAGGCATCGTATATTAGGAATTCATTTGCCCACCCTTTCTCTGTCCATTCATTTACCCTGATTCCCCTTGACTTCTTTCCTCTCCCCCACACCACAAGTCCTGGTATTCTGTGTGTGTTTGTGTGTGTGTGTGTGTGTGTGTGTGTGTGTGTAGTGTGTGTGTGAGTGTGTGTGTGCTTGTCCTGGGGCTGGAACACAAGGCCTGTGCCTTATCATTAAGCAATTATGCTTAAGGCTAGTGTTCTACCATTGACACACAGCTCCACTTCCAGCTTTTTTGTGGGAGTTTATTGAATATGGATTCTCAGAGAGTTTTAATGCTGGGGCTGGCTTTGAACCATGGTCCTCAAATCTCAGTTGGCCACCTGATCATCAAGGATTTGATGAGTGACAGTGTGCCAAAGGCTGATTGATATACTTTGTTTTTCTTCAAATATCTCTGAAATATCGAAAACTGGAACAAAGTGCTTATTAGAGGAAAGAACAAAAATATATGAAATGAAATTCAAATTGACCTATCTCTAGCTACAACTTCTGACTGTGCCATTACTAGAAAAATGAGTAAAAGCAGCTAATTTATTGAAATGATTCCAACTATGTAAATTAATATCTAATGGCAAAAGAAACCCCTTGAAAAGATATGTAAGTTTCTTCTTAGGAGGGCTTAATTTTCCTAGGGCATTTTCTGTCCCTAAAGCCATGCACACAATTTATATCTGGCCTTATCAAGATGATGTAGCACTTGGGGACAAAGATGCAGCCAAGAAGCCCTGCACTGGAGGCCAAGATGGAGAAGACCTCCACAGCCACCATGACCTTGCCCTTGGCACTGTGGTAGACAGGCAGGAAAGTGAGCCACACACTGCAGAACACCAGCATGCTGAAGGTCAGGAACTTGGCTTCATTGAAGGTGTCAGGCAGGTTCCTGGCCAGGAAAGCCACAGTGAAGCTGGCCAGGGCCAGGGAGCCCAGGTATCCCAAGACACAGTAGAAGGCAGTGAGGGAGCCCTTGTTACACAGGATGATGAGGTGTCCATGTTCAGAGTATGTGTTTGTGTCAATGAAGGGAGGCGAGGTTCCCAACCAGATGCCACAGAGAGTCACCTGGACCAGGGTGCAGATGGGAATGATGAAGTTAGGAGCCCCTGACACCAGCAGCCACCTCATCCTTCTCCCTGGAGTAGTGACCTTGAAGGCCAGAACCACAGTTACAGTTTTGGCCAAAACAGCAGAAACAGCAACAGTGAATGCAACTCCAAATGTGGTTTGCTGTAGAATGCAGGTGACTGTGTTGGGACGGCCAATAAAGAGCAAGGAACAGAGGAAACAGAAGATGAGGGAGAGGAGCAGGATGTAGCTGAGAGCCTGGTTATTTGCCTTGACAATGGAGGTGTTGTGATGTTTCACAAAGACCCCAAGAACAGCTGCTGTGAGTGTAGATAAACCAAGAGCCATGCAGGCCAAGGCCATTCCCAAGGGGTCCCCAAAAGCCAGGAAGCTTGCAGCTCTTAGGAGGCACTGGTTTCTCTGTGTGTTGGCATACTGGTGATCTGGACACTTCACACACTGCTCCATGTCTGGTGTGGAAGACAAAAAGCCATTAGTTCCTTTCCAGTGCTTGAAATGAAATTAGGATACCCCTACCTAGAAAAAAAAATCTGACATATTGATAATTACTAGCATCAACTTCATATGACCAAGTATTACTAGGCTTATTTAGTATGATTTTTATAATTTCATTATGTTCCTACACTTGGCTCTAAATTCTAGATGGAACTATTAATTTGCAATGAAAATCATTCATTTTCTTCTCTGCCATTCCTAATGTCCTAACAATAATTTTAAACATCTCTTCATTCTTCCATACTATTTTTCAGCCATTTTGGACACAACTCAATATCCTTATTTAAAATGAAGACTGATAGATGTTGAATTTTTTCTATCTCTGTTTCAAATAGATAGGAGCACTGTGTTCCTTCCTTGTAGTTGTGATATTTGCTTTTCCTACTCACCTGTAAAGCACTAGAGAACAGAGATTATAATTATTCTTTGAAGCTATACAGTCAGGCCATGCAGAAGAGTTGAACGAAACAAGAGCATTTTCTCTGCTTTAATAACAGTTCTGGACAACTAGGAAATAAAGATCTGTGTTTTCTGTATAATGTAAAAAAATTTGCAAAACATGGAGACATTATTAACAGGATTTTGTATTCTATATGATAGAAAATATGTTAACATTTCTCAGTATTTAAATAAACATACATACATTATACTAGAAAAAGTTAATTCTATATACAATTCAGAGCCCATGATTTTTTTTTCTTTTAAAGAAGCAGTATCATCCATTGTTTTAATAAAACTCCTAAGTGAATGAAGGAAGATTTGACTGCAATTTTAATACATGACATTCGTAGTCCTTTGCATGGTTTGTGGGGCACTAGGAGAGAACCTGTATGTCTCCCTCTGCTGTGAACTTACCTGTCCCATTAGCCATCTCATTCTCTGAGCAAGGGGTACAATCAAAGCAACAGGCAGCCTTTCCCTCCTGAAGGGATTTCCTGAATCCAGGACCACAACTCTCACTGCAGACAGAAAGAACAGGCTGAGGAAATATCAGATATGTGTCAGAAACTGTTTAGGCTTTTCCTAACATTCCCAAAGCTTCCTTATTTGAACGACTAATTCACTGACTGGATTTATGTTTATTGATATACTACTCTAAGGAATCAAAGTTGTTCAAATTCCTTACAGTAGTATATCAATAACATAAATCCCGTCAGTGAATTGAATGATGCTATGGATTCCACATCCTGTCACCACAAAAGCGTTATGTGCTACCTCATTCAATGATTCCTCTCATGAAAGAGATCTAAGTAGCAGCTCAACTAATCATTAAATAATATCACCAGAAAAGGGAAGAAAATAAAACTTTCAAATACATAAAGCAATTCCTTTGGTACTTCATTGGTGTTAGAACCCTGCTAAGAAACATGCAATTTGTATTCTATGACAATGTTCAAAATTCACATTTAGAACAAACTGAATTTTTCTTGGAGGGTGCTGATCCTGGACCTTGAACTCAGTGTCAAGAAATGTCCTTGAGCTATTTTGTTTTCAAGATAAATGATCGGCTGCTTGATCTACAACTCTAGCTTAGTTTTGAGGTGTTTCAGTGACACAGATTCTCACAGATATTTTTTGCCTGGTGGGGCTCTAAAATGAGCTATAATCTGAGATCTGAGGATGTCAACCTCCCAAGGAGAGAGGATTAGAAGCATCAGCCAGCACCCAGTGAAGTGCCAGACTTTGAAGTCAGGCCCCACTTTACTCTGTGAACCCCATTTTTACCATGTGAACCCCACTTTACCACGTGAACCTGAGAGAAACAGGCCCCGTGTGCAGATCCAGGATAATCCCCTTAGTGCCCAGTCGGTCTAGAACTCTAACCGCTGGGAATGGGTAACTCTGACCACCCCTGGGGTGCTTCGAACCCTGAGCCAATCAGATTTGTACCTGTATCCTAATATTGCTTGCTTGAACACCTGATTGTTGTAACTTTGTTCTTTGCCTTTATCAGCCCTGTGTAATCACAGCTGGGGGCTCCCTCCTAACCTCTGCTGTGTCAGTGGGTAGGACAAGGCCCGAGTTGCAGCTCGCTTAAATAAAGTCTTGCCTTGCTATTGCATTTTTGAATGTCTGAGTCTTGGTGGTTTTCTTGGTGCTGGTCTTGTGACTTGGCACAACATTTGGGGTTTCGTCCGGGATGGCCCCAGAGACCCCCGAGACCCCAGACTCCGAAGGTAAGAAAGTAGCGCTTTTCATTCTGTGTGTCTGTGTCTGTGTGATTTCTAGTTTTGTTTTCTGGTTTGGCCAGCCCCCTGAATCTGAACCTGTAAGTACTGAAGGACCAGCTGGAGTGGACACTCTCGTATGCGCAGTTCTGGAGGACTTGGGGGACACCTCAAACCCTCCACAGGGGGGCTCAGGCTTCCCACTACCACCCTGAACCTGAAGGACTGGACCGGGAGGCCCTTCTAATGGGTGACCGTCCAGTCCACTCCATATTTGGGGTTTGTCTCGTCCGCTCCTACACAGGAATGGGAGATAGAGAGCCTCAAGACTGTGTGGTCTGCCCCCTCCCAGGGGCAGGAGAGACACAGTGAGACTGTGTGGTCTGCCCCCTCCCAGGGGGAGGAGAGACACAGTCGAACTTGTAAGCCGTGGCTCCCTAAGTCTGTCTGTAAGTGTTGTCTGGTCTTTGTGCCTGTGATTATTTTTGTGTGTTTCTTTCTTGCGCTGTGCCTGACTGACAAACGGATGATGGAGAATGTTCCTTCCACTCCCCTGGACTTGACTTTAGCTCACTGGAAAGATGTACAGGTGACAGCCCACAATCAGTCAATCAGTGAGAGTGTCCGCAAAAAAGAACTCAAAGGGACCCCCACCCAGCCTTCTTAAGCAGAAAATTATTTGGTGTGCTAAAATGTTTTACTAAGACTAAATGTTTTACTAAAACTATCAAGCCCTGGGAAAATGAGGCTGGAAAATGCTAAAATCATTTGTTAAAGGTTTTTGTCTTAAAATGTATGGCCGATGCTTATTCAGCGCACTTTAAGATCTTTGAAAATGTATGTGTGTGTGCATGTGTGAGTGTGAACATTTTCAAGACTTCAGTATGATGCAAAACTAAGTTTAAGTTTAAATACAAATGCTCATAAAGTTTGGGTATTACCAAATGCTTTAAAGGTATTATTGCATTGTTTTAAAGAGGAACTAGAGTTAAAAAAGGATTTCTCAGGGTTCTTTAATTAAAATTTTAAAAAATTAAAAAAAAAATCAGAGCTAAGTGTCAGAAATTTGGATTTAAAAGGATATATATATATATATATATACATACATATATACTAAACTAATTGGGATAGAAGTAAACTCTCATTAACTCTATGTTTGTAGGAAGAAAAGGCAAAATGGGCCAATGTTTCTCACTAATATATTGGAAAGCTGAATGGATAAGTATTTCTAATTGTAATTCTTACATTAAGGCAAAATTCAAAGGTCTTCATGCCATGCAGTAACTGGAACTGAAGAAAAAAAAAGAGGCTCTTTTGAAACCAGCAGCCCGTAGGCAAAGGGCAGCACCTGGTTTCAGAATGCCTGTGAGCTTCAGTTTTTCTGATGCAGATAAAAGCTAAAGTGTTGTGTTAGTGTTAAAAAGGCTTTGGAAATCAAGAATACATTTCTAGATTAGAAATTTGGAAGTAAAATTGTCCTAATAATTACTGCAAAGCGAGAAACGGAGAATTATGGCTACCAAAATGTTTAACTGCCATTCCAGCTTCTTTGTAGGTTTTTTTGTAACAGTTTCCAGCAGGTCCACAGAGAAGCACAGGTAATTCCTACAAGTCTGTCAAGATCTAATACTGGCCCTTAATAAGTTCCAGGTAAGAGAGCATGCTTAAAAACTACTTCTGTGTGGACCACCTTGTTGCTTCTAATTGGAGTAAAGTGGCCTCTTGTAAGACTCACTGATCTGAAATCTGCGGTTCGAAGCCAGCCCAGGCAGAGAAAGGTCCCTGTAAGAGACTTGTCTCTAAGCAGCCAGCAGAGTGCTGGGAATGGAGTTGTGTGGAGCTCAAAGTGGTAGGGTGCTAGTCTTGAGCTGGAGAACTGGGGGACAGCGCCCAGGCCCTGAGTCCAAGTCCAGTGGAAAGTCACTCCTCCTGGGACAAAAGTGGTGGAGCATCCAGAGGCAGTAAGCCGCTGCTTGGATGGCAGAGATGGTGTCAGATCCTAGAGTCATTCCTGTTTGGCCTTTCAAAAGTTAATCAAAGCCGGGAAGTCCTAGAAGAATAGTTTGTAAGTATGCCTTTCAAATGCCCATGTCTGTCTACTGGGCAGGAACTTGCCAGTCATCTGTGATAGTGGTTAGTAAGGGTTTGTCAAAAGAGAGGATAGATTAAAATCTCAACCCCCCGCATTTACTCAAAGCTCTGACTGGCAGTGAGAATTTTAAGCTGATACATCTGTTTAGAAAAGAAAGCTTGTAGACCTAAGATTGTGTCCTGATTGAGATCTGTTAAAGGCCTGCAAAAGTAACTTTTTAGGTCATCAGAGATCAGTTCCCCAGCCAGTCAGGAAAATGATTTTACAAACTAGAATATTAAAAGGCACAAATTTGTAAACCTGAAGTCACCCATCTGGGTTTCATATTAAAAGAGAGCAAGTGTGGCTGTCAGATGCACGTAGACTGTGCTGAAAATCCCTGTGTCTAAATCAGCCAGACAACTCAGAGTTCCTGGGAACAGACTTTAGTAGACCCAGGGCCATGAGCTTTGCCTCCTGTGCCCCAGTATTCCCAAGAAGGCTTGGAGTGGATAAAGAAAAATTCCCATGGCCCACAAAACCCCTGGACAGAGAAGGAAACAATGACTGGTGGAAAACTTGTGAAGGGAAACTTATCCTGCCACAAGGGCTGGGTAAGGGGATCCTTAAGAGAATCCACTGAGCTTCTCACATGGGAACCCGAAAAATGCAGGACTTGCTCCGACACTCCAAAGTGAAAATTAGACAAGGAGATCAACTTATTGAAGATATTGTTAAAAATTGCAAGGCCTGTCAGCTTGTCAATGCCCCCAATCAACAGGTTACTAAAGGAACTCACCTCTGTGGGAATAGACCAGGCATGTATTGGGAAGTAGATTTCACAGAAATTACAAATATTTGCTAGTTTTTGTAGACACCTTTTCAGGATGGGTTGAAGCCTATCCAACAAAGCATGAGACCGCGAATGTAGTGGCTAAGAAGATCCTGGAAGAAATCCTACCCAGGTATGGCTTCCCATCCAACATTGGGTCAGACAATGGACCAGCCTTTGTCTCAAAAGTAAGTCAGGGAATAGTCGCCGCACTGGGGACGGATTGGAAATTGCATTGTGCTTATAGACCCCAGAGTTCAGAACAGGTAGAGATAATGAATCAGACTCTAAAAGAGACTTTAACTAAATTGGCCTTAGAGACTAGCATAGACTGGGTGTCACTCCTTCCTTTTGCTCTGCTTAGAGTAAGAAATTTCTCCCTATCAGCTTGGCTTTACTCCTTTTGAAATAATGTACGGGTACCCCCCGCCCATTATCCCTAGCCTTCAGACTGAATTGCTTGCTGATTTGAATGATGCTGAATTTTTGTGTAAACTCAATTATTTGCAGCTGGTGCACAAGAATATGTGACCTCAACTTAAAGCTTTATATGATTCTGCTTCTGTCCCTACCCCCCACTTATTCAGACCAGGGGACTGGGTGTTCGTTCGAAGGCATAACCCCAGATCCTTAGAACCACAGTGGAAGGGACCCTACATGGCATCGCCACTTGGGTTCATTGCTTCCACCCCAGGACAGCTGACTCCTTTGCCCTGGACGATGACTACTGTGGTGGAACATTGGAGGTCTCCAAGCACCTGACTCAGCCACTTTGCCTTCGCCTCAAGAAAAGAAAGTTAGACTGAATATTGTTATAATTTTCTTTTTGCCTTCTTTCCTTGCTACCCTGGCTAATGTTGACACTAACCCTCACCAACCTTTCCAATTATTGTGGCAGCTCACTCCAAAGTGGGGTGACCCCCTTATTTTAGCAACTAAGGAAGCCCCCTTAAGAACCTGGTGGCCAGACTTATGTGATCTGGCCACAAGCAACTGGGATGTGCCAGATCACTTGGACCCAAACCTGAATAAGCGACTTCCCAAGGGTGATGAGCAGGAGTACTGTCCAGTTTGATGTGTGCAGTCCCTTGGTAAAGTAGACTAAGGTTATAGGTTTCTGGCTAGGTAAGGTCAATGCCCCTGAGTCAGCCTGAAGGAGTTACAGAAGATGGATGATCTTCACCCATCAGCCCCCCTTTAAAACCAAGGGACCAGAGTTATTTTTGGTTACTACTTTGGGCCCTACTGGCCAATGCCTTACCTCTATACCATCCCCTAGACATGCAAGCCATTGAAATGGACACAATGCAGCCATGATTGGCTCCCAAGGTACCAAAAAGAAAAAGGGGGAAATGAAGTGCCAGGCTTTGAAGTCAGGCCCCACTTTACCACGTGAACCTGAGATAAGCTGGCCCTGTGAGCAGGACCGAGGATAAGCCCATTAGGGCCCAGTTGGTCTAGAACTCTAACAGCTGGGAATGCTTAACTCTGACGACCCCTGGGGTGCCTCGAACCCTGAGCCAATCAGATTTGTACCTGTATCCTAATCTTGCTTGCTTGAACACCTGATTATTGTAACTTTGTTCTTTGCTTCTTTGCCTTTATAAGACCTGTGTAATCACAGCTTGGGGCTCCCTCCTAACCTCCGCTGTGTCGGTGGGTAGGACGAGGCCCGAGTTGCAGCTTGCTTAAATAAAGCCTTGCCTTGCTTTTGCATTTCGGAATGTCTGAATCTCGGTGGTCTTCTTGGTGGTGGTTTCGCGATTTGGCACAACACCAGGACCTCTTTTGTGGTGGTTAAATGAAGATAAGAGTCTCACAGGTATTCCTGCTGGGCCTGAGTTCAAACCATGACATTCAGAACTGAATAGCTTCTATTACAGGAGTCAGTGCTGGCATTCAATCAGGTATACATTTGACTTACTTATATGCTCTTAAAATCATCACAATTAAATAACAACTCACCTCTGTAGTTTCTATGGCCCACTCTACCAAATCTTTAGATAAAGATAGTTGATGATCATGTAGAGCAAGTGGAGAAAACTGTCCTATTTTCACCTTAAGATCAAGACCTTGTGGAATATTCCAAGTGTTCACAATGTCATAATCTGCCTCCAATTTTCTTTTGTTATCTAAAATCACCTGGTCTCCAGCAGGATTCTGAAATTGGGTGTTCTTCAGAAAAGGGTGCAGCTACAAGAGATACATCATCCTAAGTTGAAGTATATACCAGTGGTTAGAAAGAAAATCGGAATTAAGAAAAGCTTCCGAGAGGGTTGGGAGTCTAGATTCAGACATGCTGCATCAGTGATGAGCATGAGCCCAGGCTTGAGCTTGCAGTAAAGACTCTCATGTGATTACAAAAAAAGAGAAAAGAAATCGAAAAGTTCCTGTGTGTCTTTTATCTCTGATTCAGAATTCAAGAAAAGCACAGACACCTGACAAAGCACTGACAAAGCACAAAGCACTGCAGAACAAAGTCTTTGGAGAAATAAGAATAATTTTCCTGAAAGCTGGTCACACAGCAAAGTGCTAGAAGGCCTCTTTTCAAGAGAATCCTATTCATTTAAATAAGCATGAATGCAGCCATTCTCAGGTGGCTAGAGTTTTCCACAACATCTAACTCTGTGGGTGTCAATAGTTATAGCTTGAGCTTGTTCAAGTTTTAATACCTAAAGGAGAATGAATCTAGATTACTTATGAGAAATAGAAATACTTGTGCTCAGCAGGTCATCCTTAGAAACTCATAGGGAAAAGGTGATTATACTCTTTTCACAACATTACCTATGTGTATGTGAAGTTATTAGTTACTAGAAGAAAGAATAGAAGCATGGAATTTCTTTCTTTCTTGCTACTGGCCTGTTGTCCATAAGAGCACAGGAGCACATGTCTAGAAAACCTCACAGACATTTATAGAAATTTAATTTCTTTACTTTGGGGAACATAACTAAAATATTTAATTTCATGTGGGAAGAAAGTCCTCTAGGAATTGACTGTGCTTATTGTGCGTGCCGTTCAAAATAGAAGGCCTTACCTGTGCAGGGGAAGGCACTGTCTCTTTCCTGTTTTCTATTGTTTGTACTTCTGTTTGATGTAGCAGCATCTCATGGAGAGCCTGGGCCATAGCATACACAGCATTGTATATATTGTAACTTTCTCCAGACATAGTCATGTCAAAAGTGTGCCCAGGCAACCAATCCAAGGAGGCATCACTAGGACAGTTCTGCCATGTTACACAGTCAGACTCAGAATCTGAGCATTGAAAGAGAGAAACCACAGCCGAGCAAGGAAAAAGTCTTCTGGGTATTTGGAAGGGTTCACTGCCTTGACAAAATCTGTGAATCCAGAAACATCTGGGTGATGGTGTGAAAAAGCGAGAGGGACATGGAATGAACCTCGCGTTAAAGATCTCCTCCTCATGGGTAACTCCCACTGTGAGTTCAGGATACAAACTTTACCTTTTACTAAATACTGCTCAGTATGATCCATGAGACCTAGTGCGTCTTCCTTACCACCGTATATGATGAGGACATTTGTTGAAGATTTGTTAATCTGGCTATAGAGTGCCATGCTTTCTAATGATAGGCCATAGTTTGGGATTGCTACCTCGAGGCTACACAAACTCTGTTCTTGTCCATCTCTTCTTTCAGTAGAGGAAGAATCCACAAGCCATTCTCATCTAGAAAGGTTAACAGTCCCACCCAGTTCCATCTGAAGTAAACCAGTAAGGAGACCATGGCAGTGGCTATAGACGTGTCCTTTGAGGCCATCTGATAGAGACCAGGGAACTTTCTGTGGTCATTCAGGGCCTGATCAAAAGGCCCAATGGTGAGCTAAAGGGAATGAAAATTGGATGCTCCATGAATGAGAAGATTTCTATCATCACAATCTCAGCCATGATGTATATGAAATAACCTGTCAAACTACATAACAAGGTTATCTTTTACTTATTGAAATAACATTAAAAATTTTAATATTTGGGGCTGGGAATACAGTCTAGTGGCAAGAGTGCTTGCCTCTTATACATGAGGCCCTGGGTTCGATTCCTCAGCACCACATATACAGTATATGGCCAGAAGTGGTGCTGTGGCTAAGGTGGCAGAGTGCTAACCTTGAGCAAAAAAGAAGCCAGGGACAGTGCTCAGGCCCTGTGTTCGCGGCCTAGGCCTGGCCAAAAAACAAAAATTAATATGTGTGCAACATGCCAATTTGTTATTAAATTGTCTCTTTATCTTTGTCACTACTTCCAATAAATCCTCCTTTCTATTACAATCCCACCCATATATTCCTAGCTCCATTTTCCCATATGTATCTTGAATAGTACATTGTATTTTCCCACCCATTTATTTCCTATTCATTTGTTCCTTTGCACATTTCCTTAACACCCGCACCCTTCTGGGACTATACGCTATATTTGTCTGGTGTTCATTTGCATATTGTTTGTTATTTGATTAGAGAGATTGGAGCATGGAATTTCATATGTTTGTTTAACCTACTTTATATCTTAATCATATATATTTATATACATATATAACTGTTATGTGTTCTATCCTTATATCATATTTCATATTCGTATGTTAGATTTAATATTTATATATGAGAAAACAATTGCCTCTTTTGTCTTCCAGAGTCTGCCTTACTCATTTCAACATAATGTCTTTCACTTTCTGGTAGGAAGAGCTGTGTGTGTGTGTGTGTGTGTGTGTGTGTGTGTGTGTGTGTGTGTGTGTGTGTGATTACACAGGATTATTTACTGTCAGAGCCCCATGCACTTTCTTGGATTTTTCCTCAAGTCTTGAACCACATGTTACTTTCTGGTTTTTGCAGGTAATTAGATATATTTTTTTGTAAGTAGGTAGGTTTACAAGTGTGAAACACCAACACCCAGCTCAGCATACCCTACACTTTAAAATCATTTTCCATTTCCTGAATTAAAAAAATATTGATAATTTTTAAAACTCCAAATAGTCCCTATTCATGCTTTAAATTTTTAATCCTTTTCCAAACTATGGGAGCATAGATAGCCCATTTTCCTGAATACTTATTCTTTGATATCACAAAATGTTATAGAATCATGAATGCGGTCACTATTCTCATTCTATTTTAAATACCTCGACTAGCATCAAATTGGACACTTCTCCCAACCTCACCTGTGGAAACCTATAGAGGTCCAGCAATGGGCCTATCTGGGCAGATGATACTCCTGATGGTCCTGTCAGTGCTCCTATAGACTTGCTGCCACGTATACACGAGTAGTTAGGAACCGTGTAGTTCCCAAAAAGCAAATGAAGGGATTTTTAAATGCTGTTGGCAATCCATCTTCAACATTACAGATATCAAATCCCAGAGTCACGTTATGTAAAAGAGCAGGAGTTTTGTTGATCTCTTCCATAGCAAAAGTCAAGGCCAAAACAAACTGATAGTTCTTGAAGATGAGCCTGTGTAATTAGCATAAAAATTTCAGAGTAGTTGAAACATTATTGTGATGGACTGAATCCTTGCTTTTCTTCTAAAGAATATATTAAAACATCAGCCATAATGGAGATGGAATGTGTATATAGTGTCTATTGCTTGCATATAAGATTAGATAAGAATATGCAGGTAAATTGTAATAAATGAGATTCAGAAAGTTAGTTATGCCAAGAATAAGAGTTTATTTGTTCTCTGCTACTTCATGCACCACAGTGAAAATCTCATGCACACTACAGATGGAATAGGCTATCGTGATACACCAAATATTCATTTTTACTCAGCAGACCATACATTTTTATTAATTTAGTGATTTATTTTTCATTATTACTGTAGAGGTTATATAAAGAGGGATTACAGTTACATAGTTCATGTAATGGATTAAGGTACATTCTTTTTTGAACCATGTATCCCCTTTTGTTGTTTTCTCCTAGTACTTTCCTTCTGTCCCTACCCACAAGATATACACTTCATTTTCCATCTACTGTCTAGTGGGCACCACTATTGTACTTGTTCACCTTTCTTCAACCTTTTATGCACACTGCATTATCCACTCAAATACAAACAGGACAAAAGGAAAAGAAAACAAAAACAGCAACAATGGCAATTGAAAATGTCTCCTTTCCTTGGAGTTCATTTCATAGAGTATAATTTTCTTTGACCATCTGCACATAGCTAGTAAGGATTTGTCAACCACTCCTATGCCTATACTCTTTTGGCCTCAGTGTGTGAATTCCTAGAGTCCTATAAAATTATCAGAGACACCAAACATTCTGGGTTGTTTTTCTTGGAGTACCCACCTCCACCTGTGGCAGGGCCAGGCCAACTAACAAATCCTAAGTTGAAGAGCATTTTTCAGAAGCAAAGTGGTATTTAAGATTCCATAGCAATCTCTGCTCACAGACCCAAAGTATTGAACAGCCTCCTTTGACATTAACCAGGACAAAAGACTTCAAATATCAGATCAGGGAAATTTTATTTTCTATTTTCTAACAAAACAAAAGGGATGCATCCAACTCTGAGGACCTAATCTTGGAGAGAGGAGCCTCCAACATGGGGGATGAGAGAATTGTAAGCAAGCTTTATATTGAAATGCCAGTTGTAAGGCCATCATCGTAAAACGCAATGATCACTACTCTCTTCCTAATATAGTTAGATTGAGAAACTGGAAAGCAAAAATACAGGGGAGTAAAAATGACCAAAGTATCTTTCTATCTGACATGTCTGTGAGTATAAAGGTGTGTTGGGTAAGCACATACATTCTTATGAAATTAAAAACATGTTGTTTTCAGAAGGAAACAATAGAGGAAGGATGGAAATCCAAATGATAGGATAAAGTGATTAAAAGAAGTGTTTGTATATGTGAAATTTTATAATGGAAGCCTATCATGTTAGTTGTGTCTTCTCAGGCTGAGAAAATAGTGACCTGAAGAAAATCTAATTGAACGTACACATATGGAGGATATGTTGATAAAGTTTTGTGAAAAGTTGACATCAGTATTACAAAAAGCAATTAATATTATTTGGGGGATCAGTTCTGCTGATAAAAAAGATAGGAGGCCAGGGGAAAGGAAAAAGAAAGCATTCATCTAGTGTGCATCTAGAGTTCCCTTTGTGATTTAAAATCCTGAGAACAAAACAGTCCATGGAAATAAGATGAGGTGTTACTTACGGCTTGTCTTCATACTTGTGAACACCGCTGTTACTGAAATCTGATCCCAAAGTGTAGAGAGGGAAAAACGCAACAATCATCACATCTCCATCCATGTGTGCTCGCTGCTTCATAGTGGAAAAGCAGCTAGTGCCGGCCAAGGAATTAACAGGAAGGGGAAACTGGACAAAAAAGAGTATGAAAATCAAAAGGCACATGCCTTAAGCCTCTGCCTATCTGAAATTCTGGCTGGAAGCGAGACCCACAGTGTCCGGTATGTATAGTCATATATCTTTATACAGGTGCACATGTGTCTTTTTATTGATTGAGAGATACATTGTTGTCCATATTTCCTTGTAGCCGCTCGTGAATCCCCAGGGACAATGTGGAAAACCCTTCTGTGAGGCTCTGCATCTGAGGCCTTGCATCCAGGAGAAAATATTATTTGGAAAATGTGTTTGCATTGTCCTTCTTCATCGCAGGTGCTGTAATTTCTCTCAGATCACAGATAGTGAGGCCCCAGGGATGAAGGTATTTTTGATATATGGTTTCACATCTGTGTCCAGAAACTTTTTGCATGAAAGCAATGATGGGTGAAGCAACTGGATTGCATCAGAGACTGCATGGAAATGGCCAGAAAACAATCTATGTCAGTGAACTATCAAACAAATTCTTATTGCATTGTATCCACAGGGTCAGTTCACACACGCAATGTCCATTACAGCCACCACATATTACTAGTGGATTCAAGCAGGTTTCAATAAGAATTCCACGTGCACAGCCCGCCACACACGCATTCATTTACTAATGCCCAAGAAGGCAGCAAAGCAGCCAAAAGCTGCAATTTCCCTTCAAAAATTCAAAGTCCATGTCAAAATTGAGTTGCACATTTCCATTTTGCACTTTTATGTTCCAACAGATCATGTGTACTGAACTTTCTAACATAGAACAAGTTATTCCCCTGATATACTTGTCTAAAACATGTAGTGAATGATGAAATTCCTCTTTATCATAAGGCTTAATCCATATTGAAACCAAATGTACAAGCACCTGTGATCACCGTTTAATACCCAAAGCAGACCTTACCAAGCACTTTTGTGTAAGTCTTAGAAGTTCACAATTATATACAGATACATTGTATATCTGTGTATAAAATTAGATTTGGTGTTCCTAAAGAATACAATTTCAATTATAACAACCAATCCTGAGTCCTCTATTCAGTAGTTACTTATTTATTGTTACAACCCTATGAGCAATTCATGTTCTTATATTAAGTTCGTTTTGGACTGGCTTTCTCTACAAACCCCTTTGATTCACTCATATTAAGCAGGGATACTCTCTATCCAAAAACCAGGAGTCAATGGAATCTTGATGTCCTGGAAGTAAATCAGGAGGGTAAGTTAGAAGTAGTAATGGGAATAGAGTAAAATGTATGGGGGGGTGGTGATTTTGGTTTTGTTTCAGTGACGTGGAAATGTGGAAGAGAGTAGAGTCAGTAGAAAGAACATGGTTAAAATGATAGAAAATGGAGAGTTAGCAGTAAAGAATGGGTGTTGTTCATAGGAACATAATTTTTAAAGAAAGAGAATGCAAAGAGAGAAATAAAGAAAAAATACTGGGAAACAGATACACAAAACGGAGTAAAATTATCATAAAAATAAAATAAAAAGGAAAAAAAGAGTAGAAAAACGAATAACCTCCCCACCAAAAAATAACTTGATAAAATCGACAGGTAAACGTGGAAAACAAAACCAAAACCAACGTCATTTCAGAAATGATGAAATAAAAAAAAGATAGCTTATAAAATTTTTGAGGAAAAAATGGAGCCTTCCTCATTTGGGTGGGCTTTCTACAGTCTCTGGTTTCCTTGCGATGGTCTGCAGACTATTTTGTCGCTTGGCTGGTTTGACTTGCTTTTAGTTTGCAGGGGGTGGATCTATTCTGACCTCCTCCCCTTTTAGTGAAATCCTGGGGCTCTGTGGTTCTCACAGCTTGCAGGTAGGCCTTGGGTGTCCTCTGTAGATGGGAACGTGAGCAGTCTTGGGAACCGTGGCTCCTCCATCTGCTGTGGGGCCCCTGCCTTTAATGCCTGGCTCTGAATAGGCTCTGGACTCAGCAGGGTGGGGCACCTCTGGCCTGGTTTACCTGGCTGAGAGTCGCTTGCTTGAGGGAGGTTCCTCCCTCCTGGGCGGGGTGGCCCCCTGGGCAGAGCTGGGTATGGAATTCAGCTCTGTTTCAGGCTGGGAATTGGGCTTCCAATGTGCTGGGACCGTTTATCTGTCTCGGGAACTGTTTGTTCTCCCTTCTGGCTGTTCCATGCCGCCGGTAGCTGCTCACCGCTTTTGGTTTCAATTTATTAATTCTGGTGGGCAGGGCAGGGCACCTCCTGGGCAGGGGTCATTCTCATGGGCGGAGATGTCTCTCACTGGTCAGTCCCTCTTGCCCTTCTCAAAGATGGCTCCTTTGTCCTAGCTTTCCCCAGGCCTGCTTTAGTTCCAGTCTGGTCTAACTGTATGCCAGTGTCAAAGATGGTGCTTTGCTCTGGCAGTGGGGAAGGGCTACCTCCCAGAAGCTGCTCTGTGGGCACGAGAGAGAATGTCGTTCATGGGGGTACTCATGCACGTCCATGCTCAGCCTGCGATCTGAGGCTGTACACCACCGTCTGGAGGATTTCTCCCTCGTCCCCACTATGTGCTTTACCTGCACAGAGTGATGGGCGCTGTGCTGGGCGTTGTGCGGGCGCCGTCACTGGCTTCACAGTGGGATACAGCCTGAAGCTCAAATCTGTGTTTTCAGACCAGAAAAGTTGATTTTTCCTTCCTAGGCAGAATCCCTGTACTGTTACAACTTACTTTGGCTATCTTTCTAGGAGTAAAAGTCTCTGGGGAGGGAAAAATGCAATGATGGAGGGAGCTCAGCTAGGGCTCTGCTGCTCCTCCGCTGTCTTCCTGGAATCATCTTTCGACATTACATTTTAATACAAGGAAAAATCCAGAATCAAGACATCACAGTGATAAATTTATAATCACCCAACAAAAGACGCCCTACATATGTCAAACCAATTCTCATAGAACTACACAACAAGATAGACCCAAACACAATCAAAGTGGGAGACTTTAAAACTCCACTCTCTCCAAGAGACAGATCCAACACCCAGAGGATTAGCAAGGGAACTGAAGACCTAAGTAACACCATACTCCCAATGGATCTGATAGATCTGAACAGACTCTTTCACCCTACAGAGACCCAGTACACATTCTTCTCAGCAGCCCATGGAACATACTCCAAAATAGATCAAGTCCTAGCCCGCACAAAGAACCTCAGCAAATACAAAAGTATCAACATCATCCCATGTATTACATCTGAACATAGTGGAATAAAGGTAACCCTCAATAACAAAGGATACCACAGAGGCTATACAATTACTTCAAGACTAAACCCCTCCCTGTTATCTAATACTGGGGTCACAGACCAAATTAAGGATGAAATTAACGAATTCATAAGCCACAACGACAATGAAAATACAGCACAAACACACCTGTGAGATACAGCTAAGGCAGTGCTGAGGGGCAAGACCATTGCCCTCAGTACTCACATTAAAAGAAAGGAAGCAGAGGAGGTGAATAACCTCACGATGACACTAAAACTTCTGAAGAAACAAGAAATAATCAAATCTAAAATGATTAGGAGGAGAGAGATCACAAAGATTAAAGAAGAGATAACTCTGATTGAAAATAGAAAGACCATTCAACAAATAAATAAAACAGAAACTGGATCTTTGAGTAAATGAATAAAATTGACAGACCCCTTGTAAGACTTACAAAAAAAAGGAGAGAAGAGACTCATATCTGTAAAATCAGGGACTCCACCGGAAAAATTACAACAAATACACACGATATTCTAACAATGACAAAGAACTATTTGCAGAACATAACTCACTGAAAAACAATAATTTTACAGAAATGGATCAATTCTTAGAGAAGTATAAACTGCCCAAACTGAATCAAGAAGAAATAAATCAACTAAATAAGCCAATAACTCACAGCGAGATCCAGGGGGCAATCAAGAGCCTCTCAACAAAGAAAAGCCCAGGCACTGATGGATTCACCAATAAATTCTATAAAACCTTTAGTGAGGAGCTAAGAGCAATATTCTCAAACTCTTCTGCGAAATAGAAACGGAAGGCAAAATCCCAAACTCATTCTGTAAAGCTAATATTATTCTCATCCCCAAACCAGGCAGAAACCAATATCACTAATTAACAAAGACACAAAGCTCCTCAATAAAATATCAGCTAACAGGATCCAGAAACTGATCAAGAAACTTATACATCATGACCAAGAAGGCTTCATCCCACAGACACAATGATGGTTCAACATCCGTAAATCAATTAATGTAATTCTCCACATAAACAGAGCTAAATCCAAGAATCACATTATTATCTCAATCAATGCCCAAAAAGCCTATGATAAAATACAACAGCCATAGCTTGTTAAAAGCTCTGGAGAAAACAGGAATAGATGGAACATTCCTTAAAACAATAAAAGCCATATACAACAGACCAACCGCTAATATCATAATAAATGGGGAGAAACTAAAACCATTCCCCCTAAACTCAGGAACAAGAAAAGAATGCCCACTCTCCCCACTTCTTTTCAACATAGTGCTGGAATCCCTAGCCATAGCAAAAAGGCAAGAGGTGGACATCAAAGGGATCCACATTGTCAAAAAAGAAATCAAACTATCACTATTTGCAGATGCCATGATCTTATATCTGAAGGACCCAAAAAACTCAGTCCCCAAACTCCTACACCTAATAAACGATTTTGGCAAAGTAGCAGCATATAAAATCAATCCACAAAAGTCAGCAGCTTTTCTGTACACCAGCACTGTACAAGCAGAAAAGGAAATTATGGAAACAATACCATTTACAAGAGCTAAAAACAAAAGAATAAATTACGTAGGATCAACCTAACTAAAGATATGAATGACCTATTTAATGAGAAATATAAAAATCTAAAAAGGGAAATCAAAGAGGACACAAGGAGATAGAAAGACCTCCCATGCTCATGGGTAGGCAGAATCAATGTAGTGAAAATGGCCATATTGCCCAAATTGTTAAAAAATTCAAGCCAATCCCCACCAAGATCCCAGCTACATTCATCACTGGAATAGGGAATGCAACCCATAAATTTATATGGAACAGCAAAAGACATGAAATAGCCAACGCAATTCGAGGCAAAAAAAAAAAAAAAAAACAAACCAAAAAAAGCAGTGCAGCAGGTATCACAATACCAGATTTCAAGCTCTATTACGGACCCATCATAACAAAAACACCCTGCTATTGGTATAAAAACAGACCTGAAGACAAATGGAATAGGACAGAAGAACCAGAAATGAAACCGCACTCTTACAGTCAGCTGATATTCGACAAAGGAGCTAAGGACATACAATGGAATAAACATAGCCTCTTCAACTACTGGTGCTGGGAAAACTGGGCAGCCATATGTAGAAAACTCAAAGTAGACCCAAGCCTATTACCGTGCATCAAGATCAACTCAAAATAGATCAAGGACCTCAACATCAGATTGGAATCCTTGAAACTACTG
>NW_025960808.1:0-103860 GCF_023159225.1 Perognathus longimembris pacificus | reverse complement strand
TTATTGCTTTATGTATTTGAAAGGGTTATTTTGTTCCCTTTACTGGTGAATTCATTTAATGATTAGTTGAGCTGCTACTTAGATCTCTTTCATGAGAGGAATCATTGAATGAGGTAGCACGTAAAGCTTTTGTGGTGACAGGATGTGGAATCCATAGCAGCATTCAATTCACTGACTGGATTTATGTGTATTGTTATACTACTCTACGGAATTTGAATGACTTTGATTCCTTAGAGTAGTATAACAATACACATAAATCCAGTCAGTGAATTAGTCATTCAAATAAGGAAGCTTTGGGAATGTTAGGAAAAGCCTAAACAGTCTCTAACACATATCTGATGTTCCTCAGCCTGTTCTTTCTGTCTGCAGTGAGAGTTGTGGTCCTGGATTCAGGAAATCCCTTCAGGAGGGAAAGGCTGCCTGTTGCTTTGATTGTACCCCTTGCACAGAGAATGAGATGGCTAATGGGACAGGTAAGTTCACAGCAGAGGGAGACATACAGGTTCTCTCCTAGTGCCCCACAAACCATGAAAAGGACTATGAATGTCGTGTATTGGAATTGCACTCAAAGTCTTCCTTCATTCACTTAGTAGTTGAATTACAACAATGGATGATACTGCTTCTAGAAAAGAAAAAAAATCATGGGCTCTGAATTGTATATAGGGTTAACTTTTTCTAGTATAATGTATGTACATTTATTTAAATACTGAGTAATGTTAGAATATTTTCTATCATATAGAATACAAAATACTGTTAAAATGAGGTCTCCACGTTTTGCAAAATTTTTTTACATTATACAGAAAACACAGATCTTTATTTTCTAGTTGTCCAGAACTCTTATCAAAGCAGAGAAAATGCTCTTGTTTGGTTCAACTCTTCTGCATGGCCTGACTGTATAGCTTCAAAGAATAATTATAATCTCTGTACTCTAGTGCTTTACAGGTGAGTAGGAAAAGCAAATGTCACAATTACAAGGAAGGACAAAAGTGCTCCTATCTATAAGAATCAGAGACAAAATAAAATCAACATATTTTCGTATTCATTTTCAATAAGGATATTGAGTTGTGTCCAAAATGGCAGAAAAATAGTATGGAAGAATGAAGTGATGTCAAAAAATTATTGTTAGGACATTAGGAATGGCAGAGAAGAAAATGAATGATTTTCATTGCAAATTAATAGTTCCAACTAGAATTTAGAGCCAAGTGTAGGAACATAATGAAATTATAAAAATAATACTAAATAAGTCTAATAATACTTGGTCATATGAAGTTGATGCGAGTAATTATCAATATGTCAGAATTTTTTTCTAGGTAGGGGTAGCCTAATTTCATTTTAAGCACTGGAAAGGAACTAATGGCTTTTTGTATTCCTCACCAGACATGGAGCAGTGTGTGAAGTGTCCAGATCACCAGTATGCCAACACCCAAAGAAACCAGTGCCTCCTAAGAGCTGCAAGCTTCCTGGCTTATGGGGAGCCATTGGGGATGGCCTTGGCCTGCCTGGCTCTTGGTTTATCGACACTCACAGCAGCTGTTCTTGGGGTCTTTGTGAAACATCACAACACCCCTATTGTGAAGGCAAATAACCAGGCTCTCAGCTACATCCTGCTCCTCTCCCTCATCTTCTGTTTCCTCTGTTCTTTACTCTTTATTGGCCGACCCAACACAGTCACCTGCATGCTACAGCAAACCACATTTGGAGTTGCATTCACTGTCGCTGTTTCTGCTGTTTTGGCCAAGACTGTCACTGTGGTTCTGGCCTTCAAGGTCACTACTCCAGGGAGAAGGATGAGGTGGCTGCTGGTGTCAGGGGCTCCTAACTTCATCATTCCCATCTGCCTCCTGATCCAGGTGACTCTCTGTGGGATCTGGCTGGGAACCTCTCCTCCCTTCATTGACACAGACACATACTCTGAACATGGCCACCTCATCATCCTGTGTAACAAGGGCTCCCTCACTGCCTTCTACTGTGTCTTGGGATTCCTGGGCTCCCTGGCCCTGACCAGCTTCACTGTGGCTTTCCTGGCCAGGAACCTGCCTGACACCTTCAATGAAGCCAAGTTCCTGACCTTCAGCATGCTGGTGTTCTGCAGTGTGTGGCTCACCTTCCTGCCTGTCTACCACAGTGCCAAGGGCAAGGTCATGGTGGCTGTGGAGGTCTTCTCCATCTTGGCCTCCAGTACAGGGCTTCTGGGCTGCATCTTTGTCCCCAAGTGCTACATCATCTTGATAAGGCCTAATATAAATTGTGTGCATGGCTTTAGGGACAGGAAATGCCCTGGACAAAATAACACCTCCTAAGAAGAAACTTACATACCTCTTCAAGCGGGTTTCTTTTGCCATTAGATATTAATTTACATAGTTGGAATTATTTCAGTTAATAAGCTGCTTTTACTCATTTTTCAAGTAATGGCACAGTCATCAGTTGTAACTAGAGACAGGTCAATTTGAATTTCATTTCATATACTTTTATTCTTTCCTTTCACTAAGCACTTGGTTCCAGTTTTCTGATGTTTCAGAGATATTTGAAGAAAAACAAAGTATATCAGCCTTTGGCACATTTTCACTCGTCAAATCCTTGATGATCAGGTGGCTGACTGAGATTTGAGGACCATGGTTCAAAGCCAGCCCCAGCAGGAAAAGTCTCTGAGAATCCATTTCCAATAAACCCCCACCAAAATGCTGGAAGTGGAGCTGTGTGCCAATGGTAGAACACTAGCCTTAGGCATTATTGCTTAATGATAAGGCACAGGCCTTGTGTTCCAGCCCCAGGACAGGCACACACACACACACACACACACACACACACACACACACACAGAATACCAGGACTTGTGGTGTGGAGGAGAGGAAAGAGGTCAAGGGTAATCAGGGTACATGAATGGACAGAGGGAACGTGGACAAATGAATTCCTAATATTACATGCCTAAATGTGGAAATGAAACTAGCACACATGAGAGGGTGGGTTGGGAGAGATGGGGGAGAAAGATGGAAGTGGTGTCATGGATCAAGATACCTGGCACTCACAAGGTGACATAGTGAATTGCAGCCTTTCTCTAGGGGTGTGTGTGTGTGTGTGTGTGTGTGTGTGTGTGTGTGTGTGTGTGTCCAGTTCTGAGGCTGGCACTCTGGGCCTGAGTGATGTCCCTGAGCTTCCCTTGTTCAAGCTTATGTCTCTACCACTTAAGCAACAGCACCACTTCCAGCTTTTTCTGAGTAGAGCATTTCTGCCTGCGCTTGCTTTAAACTTGGTCTTTGATGTTAGCTTCCTGAGTAGCTATGAAGACAAGTGTGAGCTATACGTGGCCAACATTTTTTTAAATGTAGGATGGCAAGATCCCCCTCCCTCCCAGGACCACCACCTTTGTCTGTCTCTGGTCAGCTGGGTGTTTTGAGATTGCCTTCCTTATGAGCCTGATTCATGTGGCAAAGCCCTGAGCCAGAACTCCCTGTGCCGCACCCCTCTGTACCTTATCCCTCCTCAGCAACACAGATTTGGGGCACCAAAAAAGCCATATGTTAAGTCGACTGGACTACACTTGATACACATAGAAAATGCACAGGAGATGAGATTCTTTTCTCAAGTCTGTAGGACTCCACTAGGAAATTCTGGCATTTTGTGTTGTGTTGGGGACCTTAGTGAGATGATTTCATTTTCCTTTATCTCTGGTCCTGGGGTCAAAAATAAAGCTGAAGGTAGTGTTGGGTGTTGTAGGGAAATTTGTTCTGCAATCTGATAGGACCTGCTTGTTACCCATAATCCATCTCTCAAATCTGCATCGAGATCCCCTGCATCTGGCTTGGTTTTATTTTCTAGATGCTTCACTTTCACAATTTTTTTCCTTTCTGTAACTCCTTTTTCCATCTTTTTCAACTTGAATCAGGGTTTCATCATGATTTTTCCTTTTTACATGATAGTCCAAAATTTGCTGCACCTTAAAATTTGGCCTAGTTTAATAAGGGTGAACCACCAGTCAGGGTTTTAACAGGAAATCCAAAAGTGCCATGATAACCGAGAACAGATATTTATTGCAGAGATTTGCATAGTACGCAAGTAGGCTGGAGATGAGTGCACAGCTCTATAGAAAGGCCGTAGAGCCACAGTGAAGGACCAGAGTAACTCCATATTGTACTAAGACCCCATTCTGTACCTGACTGACTTTACTGTAAGCCCTATCCCACACCCCTCGATTCCCAGTACAGACCATATAATGCCCTGGAGAGTTCACAGTGAAACCATAAACACCAATAAGATTGACTGCCAGAGAAGAAATACAAATTTTGGATTTATTCCAGAAGTCCCCCACCTGCAGGGGTCCCTGCACCCCGGGTGCTCTCCCAGCCAGCGGGAGAGGCAAGGAAGCGCACCCTGCTGTGTGTGAACCCAGAATAGGTAACGAGCCATGAGTCGCCCGCACCCAGCCCAACCCAACCTTTCGCCGGCAGTTGGACAATCAGACGACTGGGGAGAGGTTCAAGACTGCTCTCAGTTTTAGTGGAGCAGACCAGATCTTAAGTATGGGCAATGGCAGCAGGAAGAGGAAAGTGTAACATACCTAGCCATGGGCGATGATTGGCGGTCCGAGCTGTCAGTCAAGGGCAGAAGGCCATGGGACCTCCCTAAGGGGCAGCCTAAGTACTAGCAGGACTGCCCCCAGGTTACTGCCGGCAGCCATCTTGCTGCACATGGTCTTAAGGCTGGGAGGCATGGCCAGCCAGAGCCGCCTTTCCAGTTCCAGACCCAGAAGGCAGGCGGGGCTAACCGGGACCCCTCTTCCGAGAGGCGGTACAAGCAAGCACGCCCCCAGGGACTGAGGCAGGGGGCTCTTCAGGGCCTCACTCCCAAGGCGCAACAACCAGACACCTCCGGGGAGCGGACAGGCGGGGCCAGTCAGTGTGCCCCACACCACCCAGGTTTCCAGTATCTAATTAAAAGATGCTCTGATGTATGCTAATTCCCTGCCTTCCCCAAAGAATGTATAAAACAGCTGGAAGCCCTAGGCTCAGGGCCTCTTAGCTTAATCATTTTACTGAGTGTGTGGAGGACTGAGCTAGCCAGAAATAAAAGCCCTTTTTGCTGCTTGCATTGGTCTCTGGTGGTCTTTTGGGGGATCCACAGTTGAGCATTTCAGTGGGGGCTCGTACTGGATACCCCCTAAGCTCACGCAGACACCCGACCACGGGTTCGTGAAAATCTGGCCGGTAAGTTGAGTGAGGCATTGCCGATGTGTATGTGTGCTGTGGCCTTGCAGGATGTGTGTGTGAGTTTGGCAAAAGAGCCTTGGTGGATGCGCTACAGGGCAATGGGATCTGTGGGAGACATCCCAGACCCCCATGTGGGTAAATTGTTCCTCGGTACAGACATTTTGTAGACAGACAATTTTGTGGATCCATGTGTAGTGTGTTCCTCCATGCATAGTCTGTTAGCTCGTTTTCAACAATTTTCCACGCGTTGCGACTTCAGTAAATTGTTCCTCGGTACAGGCATTTCTGGAGGCAGGAATATTTTGCAGAAATCTCTGCATAATCTGTTCCGTGCGTAGCCTGTTACCTGCGCTTCAAACAATTTGCTACTGCTATGATTTGGGTTTATGTCAAGTGCTTTGTATGTGGTCTGTGCGTAAGTGTTCTCTAACCTCCTCCACACTGGCAGGAGAAATTCCTCCTAGCTATCGGGCCTGAATTGAGAACGTAGCAAACCGAAGACTTCCAGGAGTGATTCCTTCTCTTTCTCTTTAGGTCCTCAGCGGAATTCTCCTCCCTTCCTTTTCTTAGCAGTGTTGCTTCTCTAGATTTGTCAAAATGCTTTTACTCTTGCAATTTCTGTATGTTTGTCTGACTTATGTAAATTTCTGTGAGTAATCTGAATGGTGTAGTTAATTGGACTTTGATGTAAAACAGAAAGTGAAATTGAAACCAAAAGGGCCTAGGATGAGATTGAGTAATGAGGAGACTAGGTCTGGTGGTGAATTAGGAAAGAAAGTAAAAGTAAATGCCATCAGATACTAGAAAAGATTGTGTTGCAGAAAAGGAAAAATTGCCTGTATTGTTACAGGACTGGTCTGGATTGTTCTTCTGTGTTTTCTGTATCTCCTGACTGTGAGAGACAAAATGGGACAGACTCTCTTAGCTCTTTGGATTTATGTTTAGTTCATTGGAAAGATGTACAGGAGACAGCTCAAAATCAGAGTGTGAGTGTCCGCAAAAAGAACTCTGGGGGACCCTCACCCAGCCTTGTACAGCACAAAACTATTTGGTGTGATAAACTGCTTTGTTAAAACTATCAAGCCCTGGAAAATGCGTCTGGAGAATGATAAAATCATTTGTTAAAAGTTTTGTCTTATAATTTGGGTGTTGCAGGAGTAAGACAGGCAAAAATACCTCTTGCCACTGGAAAATGTACGGCCGATGTTTATTTTGCGTGCTTTAAGATCTTTTGAATGTGTATGTGTGTGCATGTCTGAGTGCAAACATGGTAAAGAGTATGATATAAAATTCAGTGAGTTTAAGTTTAAATTCACATGGTCATCAAGTTTGGGCATTAACAAATGCTTTAAAGGATTATTTCATTGTTTGAAAGAGGAACTATAGTTTAAAAATGTTTCTTTAATTAAAAAAATCACGGCTAAGTGTCAGAAATTTGAATGTAAAGGATTATCAATGTAAAAAAATTGCTTGGGTTTCTCAATCAGAGACGAATAGGAAAGGACAGGAAAAACCTAGGATGGGCCTGTGTGCCTATCCACAGGAGTGAGGGGTGATCTGGCAAAAGTGCAGCTCAATCTTGAGCCGCAGACCTCCCAAACCCCATGTTTTGTCTTTTGTCTTTTTTCTCTTGTCTTGTATTTTCCTTTTTCTTTAATCCTTGTCCCCTCAATCAGGATTACCTTTCGCTGCCGGCTGGCCTCGACACAGATTAAAGCGTCCCACTAAAGGAAATAAGTATAGTGCGTATTCAACATGACTAAATGAACATTGCCTATACCCCAGAAAGTGAGATGTGAGGACCGGGATTCAAAGGCAGCCCAGGAAGGAAAGTCCATGAGACTCGTGTCTCTAGTGGGAGATCAGAGCCTGCCTGACCTCCAGCAGCCTTTCTCCTGAGTTCCGTTCTGCAGGAAGTCCCTCCATCATCCTGGGCAGTAAGGCTGATGAATAGAAAGAGTTCGGTTGCTCTCATGGGATGTCTCTGGCTGTTGGTTTTGGAATTCTGACCCCCCCGCCCCACCGCCCTAGCTTTCCTTATTAGGATGCCTTTATAGATGAGAAAACTAAAGTTCAGAAAGCTTCATCATCCACAGAATGGGATATGAGGCTTCATACCACTTTCTTATCCCTGTGTTCTGCCCACATAAGCTTAGCTCCTATACATCATGTTCACACAACACAATCCAGGAATTTGTTAATTCAATCATTTGATTCATTCAATAAAGAATTTCCATCTCCAAGAAGACCAGATTATTTATTCTTTTTTTCTTTATTGCTTGTTAATTTTTTACCTCACTCCTCCCCATTTCTCTCCACAGCCCACAAATTGTACAGTTGGTTTTCACCATATACTTTTGTAAGTATTGCTATGGCATTGCTTTGTCTTTTTCTCCTTTGCCTCTCCATTTTGGTATTCCTTTACCCTTCCCTAGTTGAGTTACATGAATATACAATATTCAGGGCACTAAAATCAGTTACCCAGATAACAGGGGTAAAACCAGGGGAAATAAAGACAAAACCAAAAAAGCACGTAATTTCACATGGTATATAGAAAATAAAAACAATGATAAGCCACATTCTTTCTGTTTTTCTTTTTTTGCGTCTTTGTGTGAGAGCACTTTGAAATGAAATCATGGCCCAAGCACTGTTACTCAGCTTTCTCAGTTCAAGGGTGGCCCTCTACCAGGTGACTCAGAAACTCCACTTCCGGGTTGTTTTCTGGTTAATTGGAGATCAAAATCTCAGATGTTTCCGTTGAGGCTGGCCTCGAAGTGTGATCCTCAGATCTCAGCCTCCCGAGTAGTTATAATTACGAGTGAGAAGAAGCTAAACTGAAACAACTGGAGAAACAAGAAATGACAGAATCTAAAACGAGTAGGAGGAGAGAGATCACAAAAATTAAAGAAGAGATAAATCTGATTGAAAATAGAAAGACCATTCAACAAATATATAAGACTAAAAGATCTTTGAGAAAATAAATAAAATTGACAGACCCCCCGCAAGACTTACCAAAAAAGGAAGAGAAAAGACTCATATACATAAAATCAAGGACTCCACCGGAAAAATTACAACAGGTACACACGATATTCAAACAATCATAAGGAGCTATTTCCAAAACCTCTACTCAGCAAAAAACAATAATTTTACAGAAATGGATCAATTCTTAGAGAAGTACAAACTGCCCAAACTGAACCAAGAAGAAATAAATCAACTAAATAAACCAATAACTTACAGTGAGATACAGGAGGTAATCAAGAACCTCCCAACAAAGAAAAGCCCAGGCCCAGATGGATTCACCAACGAATTCTACAAAACCTTTAGTGATGAGCTAATACCAATACTCCTCAAACTCTTCCACGAAATAGAAACAGAGGGAGAAATCCCAAACTCATTCTACAAAGCTAATATCATACTCTTTGCCAAACCAGACAAAGACCCAACAAAAAAAGAGAACTACCGACCAATATCACTAATGAACACAGACGCAAAGCTCCTTAATAAAATATTAGCTAACAGTCTCCAGAAACTGATCAAGAAAATCATGCATCATGACCAAGTAGGCTTCATCCCACAGTCACAAGGATGGTTCAACATCCGTAAATCAATCAACGTAATTCACCACATAAACAGATATAAAATTAAGAACTACATTGTTATCTCAGTTGATGCCCAAAAAGCCTTTGACAAAATACAACATCCATACCTATTAAAAGCTTTGGAGAGAACAGGAATAGATGGAACATTCCTCAAAACAATAAAAGCCATATACAACAGACCAACTGCTAATATCATATTAAATGGAGAGAAACTTAAATCATTCCCCCTAAACTCAGGAACAAGACAAGGATGCCCACTCTCTCCACTTCTTTTCAACATAGTGCTGGAATCCCTAGCCATAGCAATAAGGCAAGAGGAGGACATCAAAGGGATCCACATCGGCAAGGAAGAAATCAAGTTATCCCTATTCGCATATGACATGATCTTATATCTGAAGAACCCAAAAATCTCAGTACCCAAACTCCTACACCTAATAAACCAATTAGGCAAAGTAGCAGGATACAAAATCAATCCACAACAGTCAGCAGCTTTTCTGTACACCAGCAATGTACAAGCAGAAAAGGAAATTATGGAAACAATTCCATTTACAGTAGCCAAAAAAAAAAATAATAAAGTACCTAGGGATCAACCTAACCAAGGACGTGACTGACCAATTTAATGAGAACTATAAAAATCTAATAAGGGAAATCAAAGAAGACACAAGGAGATGGAAAGACCTCCCATGCTCATGGGTAGGCAGAATCAATATAGTGAAAATGGCTATATTGCCCAAATTGTTATACAAAATCAATGCAATTCCTATCAAAATCCCAGCCACATTCTTCACTGAAATAGAGAAAGCAATACATAAATTCATATGGAACAGCAAAAGACCAAGAATAGCCAAAGCAATTCTAGGCAAATAAAGCAGTGCAGGAGGTATCACAATACCAGACTTCAAGCTCTACTACAGGGCCATCATAACAAAAACAGCCTGGTATTGGTATAAAAACAGATCGGAAGACCAATGGATTAGAATTGAAGATCCAGAAATAAAACCGCACTCTTACAGCCAGCTGATATTCGACAAAGGAGCTAAAGACATACAATGGAATAAACATAGCCTCTTCAACTACTGGTGCTGGGAGAAATGGGCAGCCATATGCAGAAAACTCAAAGTAGACCCAAGCCTATCACCATGCACCAAGATCAACTCAAAATGGATCATGGACCTCAACATCACACCTTAATCCTTGAAACTACTGAAGGACAGAGTAGGAAAGACGCTAGAACTTATAGGCACAGGAAGGAACTTCCTGAATAGAGTCCCAGGGGCACAACAAATAGGGGAAAGACTCGACAAATGGGACTACTACAAATTAAAAAGTTTCTGCACAGCTAAGGACATAGCCATCAAAATAGAAAGACAGCCAACGATATGGGAAAGAATATTTACCAGCACAGCAATAGACAAAGGCCTGATATCTCTCATCTACAGAGAACTCAAAAAACTAAGCCCCTCCAAGCCCAATAAACCTATTAGGAAATGGGCAAAGGAGCTAAAGAGAGACTTCACAAGAGAAGATATAAAAATGGCAAAGAAACACATGAGGAAATGCTCAACATCTCTGGTAGTAAAGGAAATGCAAATAAAAACAACCCTGAGATACCACCTCACCCCAGTTAGAATGGCCTATACTCTGAACTCAGGCAACAACAAATGCTGAAGGGGGTGCGGGGAAAGAGGAACCCTTCTCCATTGTTGGTGGGAGTGCAAATTAGTAAACCACTTTGGAGAACAGTATGGAGGTTTCTCAAAAAGCTCAATATAGACCTACCCTATGACCCAGCCATACCACTCCTAGGCATCTATCCTAAAAAGAAAACCCCAAGATATCAAAAAGACATTTGTACTTCCATGTTTATCGTGGCACAATTCACAATAGCCAAAATATGGAAACAACCCAGATGCCCCGCCACAGACAAATGGATCCAAAAAATATGGTACTTATACACAGTGGAATACTACATAGCGATTAGGAATGGTGAAATATTGTTATTCGCAGGGAAATGGTCAGAACTGGAACAAATAATGTTGAGCGAGACAAGCCTAGAACACAGAAAACAAAGGGGCATGATCTCCCTGATATGACTGTTAACAAAGGGAGACGGAGAGACAGTAGAGACCAAGTCTGTGAAACCAAAAACTGCTTGTCAAGTAGTATTCCCCACAGGATTGGGGCAGCGACCCAACAGTATGTAACTAAAACCAAACAATTACTCAACATATAAAGGTCAAAAATTGACCTCTCAGGGGAATACAATAGCTCAAAAGCTAGGTATGTACGTTCATATAAGACTACTGTCAACATATTGTCTAATATCGACATTACATTTAAAGCCCTAGGCGAACTTTCTTGGGCGTTGGCAAGTGGCTACTGTATATGTTCTTGATACATTGTATATTGTATATATGTCGACCTGACCTACATACAGAAGGGATAGGAAAACAGGGCGTAAGATATCACAAGAAATGGACACACTGCCCAACTATGTAACTGTACACTTTTTGCACAACACCTTGTCAAAAAATTTGTATTCAATTAATAAATAAATTAAATTTAAAAAAAAAACAGTGATATGACAGTCGTTTCCATATCATGGAGTTCATTTCACTTAGCATCATCTTATTTGTTTATATGGGCTATTGGGCTGTTGTGATCCTCTGCTGTGACTAGCCTAACCTGTACTACTTATTCCCTAGGAGGGACACCATAGAGTCGATGTTTCTTTGGGTCTGGCTCACTTCACTTAGTATAAGTATTTCCAAGTCCTTCCATTTCCTTACGAATGGGGCAATGTCATTCTTTCTGATAGAGGCATAAAATTCCATTGTGTATATGTACCCCATTTTCCTGATCCATTCTTCTACTGAGGGGCATTTGGGTTGGTTCCAATTCTACCTATGACAAATTGTGCTGCTATGAACATTGTTGTGCTGGTGGCTTTAGAGTGTTCTTGTTTGTGGACTTTGGGGTAGATGCCCAAAAGTGGGGCTGCTGGGTCACATGGAAGTTCTATGTTTGCCCTTCTGAGGAATCTCCATACCACTTTCCAGAGTGGCTGAACCAGTTTACATTCCCACCAACAATGAAGTAGGGTTCCCTTTTGGCCACATCCCCTCCAACAATTGTTGTTGTTAGTCTTCTTGGTAAAGGACATTCTTACTGGGATGAGATGGAATCTCAATGTTGTTTTGATTTGCATTTCTTTATGGCCAGTAATGTAGAGCACTTTTCCATACGTCCCTTGGCCATTCTCATTTCTTCATCAGAGAAGTCTTTTTGTAAGTCTTTAGCCCACTTGATGAGGGGGCTATTGGTTCTTTGCGGTTTTGTTTTGGAGGAAGGTAATTTTTTTAGTTCTGCATATATTTTAGATATGAGGCCTTTGTCTGTTGTATGGCCGGTAAATATCTTTTCCCAATCTGTGGACTTTCTGTTTATATTGCGAGCTATGTCCTTTGCCCGGCAGAAGCTCTGCAGTTTGATGCAGTCTCATTTGTCCATCCTTTCTTTGATTTGTTGCATTTCTGGGTCTTTGTTAAGGAAATTCCGTCCTGTGCCAAGGAGCCCATGTGTTTCTCCTACTTGTTCCCTTAGTGTTTTCAGGGTATCTGTTTTGATTTCAAGGTCTTTGATCCATTTGGAATTGATTTTGGTGCAGGGTGAGATATAAGGACCTAGTTTAAGTTTATTGTATGTGTTGAACAAGTTTTGCCAACACCATTTGTTAAAGAGGCTATCTTTCTTCCATCCTACTTTTTTAGCTCCTTTATCAAAGATTAAGTAGACATAGTTCTGTGGGTTTATTTCTGGGTCTTCAATTCTGTTCCATTGGTCTTCAGGCCTGTTCTGGTGCCAATACCAAGCTGTTTTTATTACTAGAGCTTTATACTATAGCTTGAAGTTGGGTGATGTAATTCCTCCAGCACTGTTCTTTCTGCTTAGGATTGTTTTTGCTATACTGGGTCTTTTATTGTTCCATATGAATTTCTGGATTGCTTCCTCTATTTCAATAAAAAATGGTGTTGGGATATTAATGGGTATTGCATTGAATTTGTAGATAGCCTTTGGCAATATTGTCATTTTGATTATATTAATCCTCCCAATCCAGGAGCATGGAAGGTTTTTCCATTTCATTAGTTCTGCCTTAATTTCATTTTTCATGTTTTTAAAATTCTCATAATAGAGGTCTTTCACTTCACTTTCACTTTCACTTTGGTTAAGGTTATTCCTAGATATTTTATGTTTCTTGAGGCTATTGCAAAAGGAGTTGATTTCAGCCTCGTCGTTCGGGTCATTAGCATGTAGAAAAGCCATTGATTTTTGAAGGTTTATTTTATATCCTGCAACTTTGCCAAAGTTTTGGATCAGCTCTAGTAGCTTGGGAGTACAGTCTATGGGGTTCTTTAGGTATAGGATCATGTCATCTGTGAAGAGAAAAAGTTGAACTTCATCTTTTCCTATTTGGATCCCCTTTATACTTTCTTCTTGCCTAATTGCTCTGGATAGGAATTCTAGTACTATGTTGAAGAGAAGGGCAGGGAGCGGACATCCCTGTCTTGCTCCTGATTTTAAAGGGCATGGCTTTAGTTTTTCACCATTTAGGATTATGCTTGCTGTTGGTTTGTCATAAACTGCCTTGATTATATTCAGGAGTGTTCCCTGGAATCCCAGTATTTCCAGGGCTTTTAGCATAAATGGGTGCTGGATTTTATCGATTGCCTTTTCCATATCCAGAATTGTAACCAAGTGGATCTTTCCCTTCCTCCGGTTGATGTGGTGGGTTACATAAATTGACTTGCGCATATGGAACCAATTTGGCATCCCTGGGAAGAATCCAGTTTGATTGTGGTGTATGATTTTTTGATGACTTGTTGAAGTCGATTGCCCAGAATTTTGTTTAGAATTTTTGTGTCTATGTCCATCAGGGAAATTGGTCTATAGTTCTCTTTCCATGATGAGTCCTTGCCTGGTTTTGGGATAAGGGTTATACTGGCTTCATAGAATGTGTCTGGTAGTGAACTTTCTCTTTCAATTTTATTGAAAAGTTTGAGAAATATTGGTGTGAGTTCTGTTTTGAAGGCCTTGTAGAATTCTGCCATGAATCTGTCTGGACCTGGGCTTTTCTTGGATGGGAGATCACTTATTGCCATTTCCATTTCAATGCTGGATATGGGTCTGTTCAGAAGGTTTAAATCTTCATGGTTGAGTTTGGGGATATAAATTTTTTCTAGGAAATCATCCATTACTTCCAAGTTCTCGAATTTTTTGGCATAAAGGTTTGCAAAATAATCCCTTATTGTGTTCTGAATTTTGGTTGTTTCTGTGGTGATGTTACCTGATTCGTCTCTGATCTTATTTATTTGTGTTTGCTGCTTCCATTTTTTTTGGTCAGGTTTGATAGGGGTCTGTTTATCTTGTTAATTTTTTAAAAGAACCAACTCTTTGTTTTATTGATTCTTTCGATATTTTTGTCTCAAATTCATTCAATTCTGATTTCATTTTAATCATTTGCTTCCAACGATTGACTTAGGGTTTGGATTCTTGTTCTATTTCGAGGAGATTAAGGTGCTTCTGTTAGTTGTCGAGTTGCTGTTTCTCCAGTTTGTTGGTGTAAGCACTCAGAGATATAAATTTCCCTCTAAATACTGCCTTTGCTGTGTCCCAAAGGAGCTGGTACTTTGTGTACTCATCTTGGTTGAATTCCATAAACATTTGAATTTCTGTTCTAATTTCTTCAATGACCCACTGATGGTTCATCAGTGGGTTGTTTAGTCTCCATGTATTGTAGGATTTTCTGTGGTGGCTGTTTGAGTTGAGCTCTAATTTTATTCCATTGTGGTCTGAGAGAATGCAGGGAGTGGTTTTGATATTTCTGAATTGGTACAGATTTTCTTTGTGCCCTATGATGTGATCTATTTTGGAGAATGTTCCACGTGCTGCGGAGAAGAATGTGTATTCTGTTGTTGCTGGGTGGAAGATTCTGTAGATGTCGGTTAAGTCTAGTTGGTCTATGCAGTTTTTTAGTTCTGTGGTTTCTTTGTTCAGTTTTTGGCATGTTGATCTGTCCATAGGTGATAGTGGAGTGTTAAATTCCCCAACCCTCAATGTGTTTGGGTCTATGAGTGTTTTTAGAGTCAGTAGTGTTTGTTTGATGAAGTTGGGTGCTCCTGTATTTGGTGTGTAGATATTTAGGATGGTTATATCTTCCTGTAGAAGAGATCCCTTTATTAGAATGTAGTAACCTTCTTTGTCTCTTCTTACCTTTGTTAATTTGAAGTATTTATCTGATAGGAGGATTGCAACTCCAGCCTGCTTATGGGGGGCATTTGCTCGATAGAGTTAATTCCAGCCTTTCACTTTTAGAAGATGTTTACTTTTGCTCGATAGATGTGTCTCTTCGAGGCAGCAAAAAGCTGGGTCTTGATTTTTGATCCAACTTATGAGCCTATGTCTTTTGATTGGAGTATTAAGTCCATTCATGTTGAGAGTTAGAATTGAGAGATGATCATTTCTTCCTTTTATTATAGCTATCTTGTTAAAAGCTGTGTCTTCCCATTTCTTGATCTAATATTCTGGTTTACTATTTAGGGCTCATTTGTCTGTCTGTATTGGGATCTTGATTATTTTCCCTGTATGGTACCTCTTTGGGATTTTCTGTAAAGCTAGTTTGGTGGAGATATATTGTTTCAGTTTTTCCTCACTGTGAAAGGCTTTTATTTGACCTTTGGCTATGAATGAGAGCTTAGCTGGGTACTGTATTCTTGGTTGGTAGTTATTTTTATTTAGGGTTTGGTATACCTCATTCCAGGCTCTCCTTGCTTTCATGATCTCTGCTGAGAAGTCTGGGGTAATTCTGATTGCTTTTCCTTTATATGTGATTGTTTTTTTCTCTGTAACAGCTTTAAGGATTCTTTCCTTGCACTCTACTGATCCTGTTTTGATTACAATGTGTTGTGGGATGTTCTGTTCTGGTCTGGTCAGTTTGGGGTTCTAAATGCTTCTTGTATCTGTATAGGCCAATCCTTCTGGATCTTTGGGGAGTTCTCCGCAAATATTCTGTTCAATAGGTTGCCTAGTCCATTTACTTGTCCAGATTTTCCTCAATACCTATTATCCTTAAATTGGGTTTCCTGATTGTGTCGTGGATCTTGAGGAGTGTTCTCTTTTGTCGATTGCATTGGGTTTGTATTTATTTTTGACCTTTGCCCATAGATTCTAGGGAATCTTCAGCTCCTGTGATTCGATCCTCTGCTTCAGCTAGTCAGGACTGTATGCTAGCTACTTGATTTCGAATCTATTTTCCTTCTGACTGGTCTTTCCAGATGATTTCCATGTCATCTCTTAGGTCCTGCATGGACTTCTTAAGGCAGACAGGAAGGAAGGAAGGAAGGAAGGAAGGAAGGAAGGAAGGAAGGAAGGAAGGAAGGAGAAGGAAAGGAAGGAAGGAAGGAAGGAAGGAAGGAAGGAAGGAAGGAGCGAAGGAAGGAAGGAAGGAAAGAAGGAAAGAAGAAGCAATGGTAATTAGTGTTGTGGCTCAAGTCATAGGTAGACCACTAGCTTTGACATAAACAGCTAAGAAACAACAACTAGGTTCTGACTGCAAGTTACATTATAGCCCAAAGTAACGAAGAAAGGGAGAGAGAGGGAGGGAGGGGGAAAGGATGGAGGAAAGGAGGTGGAAGGGAAGGTAGAAAAGAGAGAGGGAGGGTGGGAGAGAGGGATGGGGTAAAAGTAATACAGTTACATTTAAAGCCCTAGGCCAATTTTCTTTGGCATAGGCCACGTGGCTACTGTATGTGTTCTTAGTACATTGTGTATTGTATATGTCTACCTGACCTAGGGAAGGGAAAGAAAAACAGGGTGTAAGATATCACCAGAAATGCACACACTGCCCTACTATGTAACTGCACCCTTTTTGGACAACATTTTGTCAAAAACATTTTGTTTAATTAATAAATAAATTACAAAAAAAAGTAATACAGACAATTGGTAGATGCTATACATTGGACTGGCTGCCCTTGGGAATTTTCTGTTGTTGTTGTTTTGTTTTTTACTATATTTTGATCTCTCAGAACCCAACATTACTCTGCCAGTATCCAGACACTGATATCCAGTAAACTCAAGAACAACTCATAACTCCTATTTGGGCTCGAGTGGTAGAACACTTGAGAAGCTGGGTTGTGTGAGTCACGCCATTAATCCCATCACAGTTTAGTTCCAACCACTGTTTGCATTAACCAAAAATACATCACTCAAACAATGTATGCTGTTTTCATTTCAGTGTTCATTTGTTCAGAGATGTTAGTGTGCATGGTCTTCACGGGTGAGCCATTGGAACCTGGCTGTGTACAACTCTGGATGACATCTGCATCCCAACATCATGGAAATGTAAACAAAGCCACGTTTTATTCATGTCTTGATATACTTGCCTCAACAGATAAAAATAATCACAACTTGATTGAAGGCTATCAGTAGGTACCGAATAACTCTTTATTCTGTACAGTCCCAGTATAGGAAATAACTATACTGTGTATTCAAAGTGAATAAACAAACATTGCCTATACCCCCGAATATGACATGTGAGGACCAGGATTCCAAGGCAGCCCAGGCAGGAAAGTGTATGAGACTCGAATCTCTAGTGGGAGATCAGAACGGCCTGACCTCCAGCAGCCTTTCTCCTGAGTTCAGTCCTGCAGGAAGTCCCTCCATCTCTCTGGGCAGTGTGGCTGATGAGCAGAAAGAGTTATGTTGTTCTCATGGGATGTCTCTGGCACTTGATTTTGAAATTCTGACACCCTCCCCCACCGCCCCAGCTTTTCCTATTAGCATCCCTTTATAGATGTGGAAAGTAAAGTTCAGAAAGCTTCATCATCCACAAAATGGGATGTGAGGCTTCATACCACTTTCTTATTACTGTGTACAACGAACATAAGTTTAGCTCCTTCTTCATCATGTTCACACAACATAATGTGCCACATTATCATATAGTTTTATACATTTTTCTATGGCATTGGTTTGTCTTTTTATCCTTTGTCTCTCCATTTTCGTATTCCCTTTCCCTTCCATAGTTCAGTTACGTGAATACATAATATTCACCGTACTAAAATCAGTTACCATGATAACAGCTGTAAAACCAGGTGAAATAAAGACAGAACCAAAAGGGACATAATTTCACATGGTATGTTGAAAATAACAACAATGATAAGCCACATTCTTTCTGTTTTTCTTTGCTCCTTTGTGTGAGAGCACTTTGAAATGGAATCATGGCCCAATCACTGGTATTCAGCTTTCTCAGTTCAAGGGTGGGCCTCTACCATATGACTCAGAAACTCCACTTCCAGGTTTCTGGGGTTTTGTATGGTTTACTGGAGATCAAAATCTCAGATGTTTTTGCACAGGCTGGCCTTGAACTGTGATCCTCAGATCTCAGCCTCCCAAGTAGTTACAATTACAAGTGAGAAGAAGCAGCCTTGGTCTGAATGACAATTTTCTTTCTTTCTTTTCTATCTTTTTTGTTGGTGGTGGTGGTTCCCAGATTGTATTCAGAGCTAGAGCACTGTACCTAAGCTTTTTTGATCAAAGCTAGCCCTCTACCATATTATCCCACAGTTCCACATCTAGTTTTCTGTTGGTTCAGTTTAGATGAGAATCTCATAGACTTTCAAAACTCGGCTGATTTTGTTCTTTTTATTTTATTTGTACATAGCAGCTTTATTCATAATACAGAAAACTCCAAGGCAACCTAGATGTTGACTAATAGGAATAGCTAAACAAATATTGCATTTTCTTATAATAGAATTACATATCAGAAAGTACATAAATGAATCCAATTTTTGGAAAGCTAACATCTCAAAGCAACTGGAAAAATCGCAAAATGCAAACTGTTTAGTCACAAATTTCACAACAAAGAAACACTCATTACACAAAACAACATACCAAACGTTAAGTACTCACTTCTCAAGATACCTGACTGCCTTTTGAGAATATTTATTATTTAATAAAATAATTATGTGATCATTCTAAAGCTGACCACTCTAACCCAGGCTCTTTCTAATGGTTTATCCTATGGGAAAAATATAATACTTTTTAAGGTATGTGCTGACATGAACTCTGTAAAGAAAGAGATAGGCATTCCACTAAAACAATTTTTAAACCATCCCCACAAAAATGTAGGCCATGACTTACAGGCTCTAACAGTGTTAGGTAAGATTCCTTAACATACAGTAGCTATGTTTTATCTCTAACAGATAAAAAGTAATTTAGACCAATGATTCCATCCTGAGTGGCAGAAATAGTAAGACCTAAAAGTTCTAAATGATTATACTACAAAGTATAGTGTGAAAGTAACAATCCATGTTAGCAATGATAGTTTGTGCATATGATTGTAGCCTTTTAATAAACTATTTTTTATGTTCTGTTCATTATTTCATTTTTAATTTGTTTTTAATATTTATTTTCTTTTATTTTTGAGACACAGCCTTGCTATTTATTCCAGGTTGACCTTAAACTTACAATCCTCTTGCCTCAGCCTCACAAGTGTTGGAACTCAACCAGGCCTGGCCATAAACTACTTTTTTCAACATGTCATTCTCATACTCATGGGATTAGATTACAAATAACATTCCAGTTTCTCTGTATTTTTGTTTAAGTTATTCGATCATTGGCGTTATGATATCCCTACCTTTTACTTTTAGAAGAATGTTATTTAGTTACTTAAGTTGTAATTATTTTTTCATTTCATTGACTAGATCAACAAAAAATAATGTAGAAAAGTAACTTTAAATCACCAGCTGGAAAGTTACAAGCAAACAAGTGTTTTCATGGTTTTCTATGCTTCTAAAAATAAGGAAAATAAACAGTGATTGTGAGTGGGATAATGTAGTACAATTTTGGCATGACTGTAACTGCCATCATTTAAAAAATTACTACTATGGGCTGGGAATGTAGCTTAGTGGTAGAGTGCTTGCATAGCATGCATGAAGCCCTGGGTTTGATTCCTCAGTACCACAAAAACAGAAAAAGCCAGAAGTGGCACTGTAGTAGAGCACTAGCCTTGAGCAAAAGTAGCTTAGAGAAAGTGCCCAGGCCCTCAGTTCAAGCCCCAAAGCTGGCAAGGAAAAAAAAAACAAAAACGACTATTTGTGGTGAGAACTACATTGCCATGTAAAAAATTCATTTAACATTTATCAATATTTCACACATTGAACAAATACTAAAGGAGATGACTACTAGTGTTACAAGTAATGTCAAGAGAAGCCAAGAGCAAGTGGCTCACTCCTATAATCCTAGCTAGTCAGGATATTGAGATCTGAGATCTGAGGATGATGGCTCAAAGCCAGCCCGGGTAAAAAGTCCATGAGATTCTTATTTCCAATGAACCACCAAAGAACTAGAAGTGGAGCTGTGGCTCAAGTAGGAGAGTGTCAGCCTTTGGCAAGAAAACACTAGAAGCCAGCATCCACATCTTTACTTCAAGCCTCAGCTACTAGCACAGAAAACAAACAAAATCCAGAAGCACAAATCAGAATAGAAAGAAATATCAAGGAAAGAAGATGTACACATTTGCATGCATTTTCAAGCAACCTTTCAAAGATTCTATATAGAACAAAATGATAACTTTGAATCATAAGGGAGGGTAAAATTATTCAAGTTTTGTGAAGCCTTAATTCAATAAAGATGGAAGCAAGAAAGATGGAAGAGTAAATAATAATGGCAATATTTTTCTTGAAGAAATCATACATTCTCTTCACTATAAAACAAATGTTATTGGGTCAGGACTTTAATAACTTTGGTTATCAAGTTATTCACTATCCAAAAATATACTTTCCAATCATACCTTTAAGTGTAACCACAAACATATCCCAATTAAACGAAGTTTATCAACCCAAACACATTTTTCTCAGGAGTTTAGCCTCATGTAGAAGTCATAACTTAAAAAGCACAGTCAAACACTACATAATGATTCTACCACTGCATTTTTATATACCTCATGAGAAGCAAATGTATTTTATGGACAGCAGTCTCATCCCTGTCTCAGAGTACGTGTGTGTCTCTGTCTAAATGTGAAGCAGTAATCGGACAGACTCAAATAATTTAGGGTGCGTCCGCTTCATCAGGCTTTGATAAACACAGAGTTGTCTGGCGGTGGAGCGCCCTCTTCCTTCTCTGTTACAGTCTCCACTGTCCTGGAAGCGGACACAATCACCACGGTTTTATTTGCCGCTGCTTTCTTCTGTTTCTCAGCAATAGCGGCACACACAGCCACAATCTCATCACTCTCAAAGTCATAGTCAGGGATAGACTTAGGGGAGGAAGGTATCGCTCAAGATGGTGCTTCTTCACTCTTCTTAACCCTTTGTGCTACCTTCTGCTGCTCCTGGAGGGTTCTTGCCCAAGAAAGGTCCTCTTGCCATATTTCAGGGTTCATTGGATAGATGTGAAGGGCTATTTGAAACCTTCGAATTGCCAGTACTATCTCTCCTAACACAAGCTGAGCATGACCCAAAGTTTGCCAAGACTCCCATGAATGTGGGTTTTGCTGGACAGCCATTTCTGCTGCATGCACTGCTGGAAACATTTCATGAAGTGACATTAGGACCTGTGATTTCATCTCATAGAGGGTAGCATCATTTGGAGTTAACTGTAGTGCTTCATCCCACTTCTGAATTGCTTCCTGATATCTTTTACTTTCTGCCAAATTGGCTCCTTCCTCCTTCAGCTGTTTACTTTTCTCAGCACAGCCTTCCTGGAGAATTTCTTTCCTACGTTTAGTGGCATGAAGCCAGTTCCCTTCATCATTCTCAACCCCCTCCTTCTCGCCAGCAGCCTCAGCTGCTGGGATGTAGCCTTTGACACCTTCTCACCAATCTTCCTCTTCCACCCAAACGAAGCCATTCTGAGACTGCTCCGTGGTCCGGTGTTTACATTCCGCTTGACCTTTACCACCAGAAGAGGAAGTTGTGGATTCCCAGTCCGGCCTACTTCGTTGCATGCTTCTGTATCATGGCCATGGCGCCAAGATCTTCTCAGAAATAGGCAAGAACAACTGGAGAGCATCCACGGTAGTCCAGAGAGGCGGAAAGAGGAAAAACGATGAAGACTTTGGTGCACCGGAGTCTTCTCAAACTCAGCTGATTTTGAACCATGATCCTCACAACTTTAATTTGTTGAGTAGCTAAGTTTCTAGGCAGGAACATGACTTATGTTGTGCAGTTCTGAGAAAACACATCTTTCTATATATTTTTGTGCTCCTTTCTTTTTGAAATGAAGTGGTGGATGGAAACAATGAACTGTCGAACATCAATGGGCTGCTGCAGCACAAGGAGGTTTGATCAAAAACATTTGAAAAACCAAGATTGCGTTCTAGTTCTTTCCAGAGAGGATACATTCTAGACTTGTGATGGGGTCTGCACGGGATACCTCGACCCACAAAGGGCACAAAAGATCTTGGGGTTCCGGAGCTACAATTGAACTGGAAAGATCAGGCTCACAGGCCTTCTTTCTTACACACACGCACATGATCACATTCTAATGCTGAGAAGAAACGACAGAGAGAGAGGGCCAATTACCCAGCCAGAGCCTCATGGTTATGGAACTCCTCATCTCTGAGCACCCAGGAACCATCTGGCCCCAGGAAGTAGTATAGGAAATAGTTGCACAAATGACAGAAACCTGGACAGATCTGGATCTTATTAGGGGTTGTCACCACATCTCTCAAATCTTGGGCCAACCCAGCCAGAACCTGAAAAAACCTGTCAGGGTCCAAGTTCCCTGTGGGTACATAGCTCTCCACAGGGGGAGAATAGATGCTTTCATTCAAGTGGCCCAACCTAGCCATGAGGCCCAGGAGGCTCTGCAGGGTGTCCATGAAGACGTGGTTTCCATAGAAACTAAAGGAGCTCAGCTTGGAGCACTGGCTCAGGGCTGGTAGGATGGCTGAGACCTGAGCATCTGTGATTTCACATTTCTCCAGGGCCAGGATCTCCAGGGTGCTGGCCACTTGCTCCAACAGGGCTCTCAGGAGTTCGGGACTGAAGCTTTTCATAGACAAATTCCTCAGCCACAGGTGCTTGAGCTGCCTGGTGCAAGGACACCGGGACAGAAACCTCAGGTCAGCTTCCTGCAGGTTACACGAGCTCAGAAACAAGTCCTTCAAAGGCGGCAGGCTCCTGAAGATGGCGGGTAGCTTTCCACCAAGGAAGACAATTTCTTTCATACGCACCTCCTGGAGATGCTGCAGCTGCCCCAGATGTGCCCCCAGTTGGAAGGAGGAACACGAGAAATTTGGGGAGCTGGAAGTGTCGAGGTGGGCACACATATTACAGAAACTCAGGATGCGAAGTTTCTTCATCTGGCTCAGTAAAAAAGCAAAGGTTTTCTCGGTTTCTCCGAGACACAATTTACTCACCAGCAGTTCCAGTATTGAGTCTGGATTCACAACTTGCAGAGCCTTCTGGGTTTCAGAGCTGGAGTCAGACAGAATCTCCAGCACCCTGGGGCACAGACGGACTCGTTCTCTCCTCTCCCAGGCCCACTGGAGCAGGAAGGCTTGGAGATCATCCTTAGGGCTATGGGCGATGGTCAGGTCCATGGCGATCATCAAGGGTTGCTCTTCACCCATTCCTGTCCAGGGACTTGCTCTTAACTCACCTGGCGGGAACCCTGGATAGGAGATTTGTGCCATGGCAGGGTACCCCAGCGTCCAAATGCCTGGGTGCTCACCCAGCAGGTCAACGACTTGTAGTTTCCACCGATTTCGGCGCTCCTTGTTGCTAAGTAGCAAATCTAGCCCATCCAGGACAGCCTTGATGATTTCCAGGTCTGGTGGCTGTGCCAGGTCCCCCAGGGGGAGGCAGGGGAAGGGCCAGGCCTGCACCATGGCCTTTAACACCTCTTTGTGGCCCCCAATGTAGGCCTCCATAAACAGCGAAGGGAACAGCAGCATGGGCAGATCATCTAGGGCAGAGTTGGCCAGGGCCGGGTGGCTCAGCAGATTCTGCATGGCGAGATGCTCGAGCGAGGGTGGGGTCCTTCTGCTCATCTTGCTGGATGAGATATGGGTGCGCTGTGCAGGACTCTCTGAATCCTAACAAGGCTAGGCACTGACTGCAGTCTCAGGGACTCTGCTGCTGTTCTCTGATCCCTGGGCCCCTTTATACCCTTAAGCCCCGCCTTCAGGAGTGCACGTCAACCAATCAGACAGCAGCTTTGGGTGGGAATACTAAGTCACACCTACATGGGGCATCAACCTCTGCATTAGTTCAAACCCTGCTTCCCATACTAAGTGAAGGGGTTAAGGGCATGTTTCCCATCTGCTCTTTGAAATGTAAATTACACTGAAGCCAAAACAAGTCCTACCCTTCTTCTCTAACCCCTCCAGGCATGCGCATGCTACTCTTCTGTCCTGGGGCTGAGAATAATCCCAGCCCAGCCCCGGCCAAGCTCTATAGCATCCAGACACCTACTGGACATTCTATCTCTGTATTTTTTTCCCAACTGCCTTGTTTCTTAATTCCTTCATAACATCCTTCATTTGTTTCCTCCTTTCTTCCTTTTCTTTTCCTTTCTTCTTTCCTATGTTCTTTCATTCCTTCCTTCCTTTCCTTACTGCTTATTCCTTTGTTTTCCTTCCTTCTTCCCTACCTCTCTGCCACCTTCAAGCTTGCCTTCTTTCCTTCCTTACTTCACTCCTTCCCTTGCTTCTTTCTTTCTTTCCTCCCATTCTTCTTTCTCTCTTGTCAGCCTTCCTTCCTTTCTCCAATCCCTCCTTGCACTCTTCCTCCCTCCTTCTGTGCTTCCTCACATCCTCCTTTGTCTTTTTGTCCATCTCTTTGTTTCTTTTTCTTTCTCTCTGTCTCTTTTCTCTATTTCTTCCTTCGTCTGTTCCATCCCTTCCTCCCTGTGTGTATCCTGCCTTCTTTCTTTCCTTCCTGACCCCCGTCCCTCCTTCCTTCCTTCCTGTCTTTCTTCCCTTCTTTGGTACCTGGGTAAACATGAAGTAAGTATATTTATATGATATCAGAGGAACAAATGAAGTATTGCTAGCATTCTTGTGCCCTTTTCCTCAAATCTCAACCATGACTGCTTCAACTAAGTAGGGAACTCATCCCCAAATGTGTGGGAGATGAAGAATTAGTTCTCTTGCGCTCATGGGAGGTCCAGCCAATCAGAGAGAAGCTTCTGATGGGTTTTGTGAGCTACCCTTCCAGTACAACTAGAAAGGAATGTCACTTTCTGGTTCCTTCAAATCCTGCTTCCTGAACAAAAGTGAAAGGAGTAAGGGCGTGTTTCCCACCTGCTCTTTCAAATGTAAATTACACTGAATAACTGAAAAAACAGCTCCTACCCTTATTCTCTAAAATCATAACCAAGGTCAAACATTAATACATCAAGAATTGGAGAAAATCTGGGGCGGGGAGCAGGAGCAATTTCAAAATCAAATGTTAGTGACATGTCATGAAAGTAACAGAACTCTTTCTGCTCATCAGCCATAGTGCCCAGAGGGTGGAGGGACTTCCTGCAGAACTGAATTCAGGAGAAAGGCTTCTGGAAGTCAGGCAGGCTCTTATCTCCCACTAGAGACACGAGTCTCATGGACTTTTCTGCCTGGGCTGCCTTTGAATCCCAGTCCTCACATCTCATTTTCTGGGGCATAGGCAATGTTCATTTAATCACTTTGAATACACAGTATAGTTAGTTTCCTATACTGGGACTGCACAGAATACAGAGTTATTCTCTATCTTCTGATAGCCTTCAGTAACTTGTGATTATTTCTTTTGTATTAGCACAACTATTATGTTAACAAGACATAAATAAAATGTGTCTTTCTTGACATTTCCATGATGTTGGGACACAGCTGTCATCCAGAGTCGTACACAGCCAGGAAAACAAAGGAAGAAGCAGTAAGGAAAGGAAGGAAGGAAGGAAAGAAGACGGGAAGGAAGAAAGAAAATGGAAAGAAAAGGAAGGAAGGAAGGAGGAAACAAATGAACCATGGAAAGAAGGAATGAAGAAACAAGACAGGAGGAAAAAGAAATACAAACAAGACAGAATGTCCAGTAGGATGTGTGGATGTTGTAGCACTGGGTTGGGGCGGGGATGGGATTCTTCTCAGCCCCAGGGCAGTAGAGTAGGTTAGGAATGTCTGGAGGGGTTAGAGAATAAGGTTAGGTGTTGTTTTTGCTTCTGTGTAATTTACAGTTCAAAGAGCAGGTGGGAAACACGCCCTGAATCCCTTCACTTTGTCCAGGAAGCAGGATTTGAACTAAGCAGAGAGTGACACCCCTTTCTAGCTGTACTAGAAGGGTGGCTCATGCATCCCCTCAGAAGCTGCTCTCTGATTGGCTGGACCTCCGTTGAGAGCAAGAGAACTAATTCGTCATCTCCCACAAATTTGGTGATGAGTTCCCTACATTGTTCACACAGTCATGGTGGAGACTTGAGGAAAATGGCACAAGAATGCTGGCAATACTTCATTTGCTCCCCTTATATTGTATAGATATATTTACTTCATGTCTACCCAGCTACCAAAGTAAAGAATGAAGACAGGAGCAAGGAAAGAACGAAGGAGGAAGGGTTGGATCAGAGGAAGGAAGAAATAGAGAAAAGAGAAAGAAAGAGAAAGAAACAAAGAGAGAGACAAAGGAGGATGAGGGAAGCAGGGAGGGAGGAAGAATGCAAGGAGGAAATGGAGAAAGGAAGGAAGGAAAGAAGGACAAGCTTGGAGGCTGGCAGACAGGTAGGGAACAAAGGGAAAAAACAAAGGAATAAGAAGTAAGGAAAGGAAGGAAGGAATGAAACAACACAGGAAAGACGAAAGGACACGGAGAGAAAAGGAAGGAGGAAACGATGAAAGAAAGGAATGAATAAACAAGGCAGGAGGAAAAAGCAATACAGAGACAGATTGTTCAGTAGGATGTGTGGATGCTCTAGCGCTGGGCTGGGGCTGGGCTGGGATTCTTCTCAGCCCCAGGGCAGTAGAGTAGCATGTGCATGTCGGGAGGGGTTAGAGAAGAAGGGTAGGAGCTGTTTTTGCTTCAGTGTAATTTACATTTCAAAGAGCAGGTGAGAAACACACCCTTAACCCTTCACTTAGTATGGAAAGCAGGGTTTGAACTAATCCAGAGGTTGACGCCCTACGTAGGTGTGGCTTAGTATTCCCACCCAAAGCTGCTGTCTGATTGGCTGACGTGCACTCCTGAAGGCGGGGCTTAAGGGTATAAAGGAGCCCAGGGATCAGAGAACAGCAGCAGAGTTCCTGAGACTGCAGCCAGTGCCTGTCCCTGCTGGGATTCAGAGAGTCCTGCACAGCGCACCCCCATCTCATCCAGCAAGATGAGCAGAAGGACCCCACCCTCGCTCGAGCATCTCGCCATGCAGAATCTGCTGAGCCACCCGGCCCTGGCCAACTCTGCCCTAGATGATCTGCCCATGCTGCTGTTCCCTTCGCTGTTTATGGAGGCCTACACTGGGGGCCACAGAGAGGTGCTGAAGGCCATGGTGCAGGCCTGGCCCTTCCCCTGCCTCCCCCTGGGGGACCTGGCACAATCACCAGACCTAGACACCTTCAAGGCTGTCCTGGATGGCCTCGATCTGCTTCTTGCCCAGAAGGAGCGCCCCACTCACTGGAAACTGCAATTGCTCGATCTGGGGAAAGAGCACCCAGAGATATGGACAAGGGGGTACCTGGCCATGGCCCACATCTCCAGCCCAGGGTTCCTGACTGACAAGCAAACTGGCAGCCCATGTTTGGGACTGACTAATCAGCAGCCATTGCTCATCGCCATGGACCTGACCATTCAACAGGATGCCCAGGATGATCTCCAAGCCCTCCTGCTCCAGTGGGCCGGGGAGAAGAAAGGACGAGTCCAGCTGTGCTCCAGGAAGCTGCAGATTCTGTCTGGCTCCGTCTCTGAAATGCAGAAGGCTCTGCGTGTGGTGAGGCTGGACTCCATCCAGGAGCTGCTGGCGAGTCAAATCTGGCGTCGAGAATCCATGGATTATTTCGATCCCTACCTGGGCCAGATGAAGAGCCTCCGCCTCCTCAACTTCTCTGACATGCGTGGCGATTCCCAAAGTTCCAGCCTCACAAATTGCTGGTACTGGAGCAAATTGGGGGTCCATATGGGACAGCTGCAGCAGCTGCGGGAGCTTCATGTGCATGACGCCAGGTTCCTTCATGGACAGCTGCCTGCCCTCTTCAGGAGCCTGCGGCCTCTGCAGGCCTTGTCCCTGAGCTCCTGCGACCTGCAGGAAGCTGACCTGAGCTTTCTGTTCCACAGCACTTGCGCCAGGCAGCTCCAGCACCTGCGTCTGAGGAGTTTGCCGAGAGACTCCTTCAGTGCGGAGCCCCTGAGACTATGGCTGGAGCAAGTGTCTGGCACCCTGGAGTCCCTGGCCTGGAGCACTGTTACATTACTGATAACCAGCTCTCTGCCATCCTCCCCTCCCTGGGCCAGTGCTCCCAGCTCAGCTCCTTCAGTTTCTATGGAAATACCATCTCCATGGCCGCCCTACTGAACCTCCTGAGCCTCACGGCCAAGCTGGGCCATTTGAAAAGGGGGCTCTATCCTGCCCCCCTGGAGAGCTACTGCCCTCAGAGGTGGTGGCATAGGACCATAGACGCTGAGAGATTTGCCCAGGTTCAGGCTGGTTTGGTGCAGACATTGAGAGACATGGGGACAACTCAGAAAGTCCAGATCTGTACCAACTTCTGTCACGTGGTTAACAAGTGCCAATTCTATAGTCTGGAGCCCAGTGGATCTTGGGTATTCAGAGAGGGGGTTCCTCCCGGCCTTTCTGATCTGCCTGTGTAGATGGGACCCTCTCTCCTGAAATAGCTTCTCAGCATCAGAAATGAAACCCCAGACAGAAGTGCCCTCTCCAGGGGACCTGAACTCCCAAGTTCAGTTGGCGTACAAGAGGCTGGTCACCTGGTGCTGTGCTTTCCAGTTCAAGCATGGCTGTAGAGCCCCAGGAGTTTCAGTGTTTTAGGGGGTACATGTGTCCTGTGCACACCCCATCCAGAATTTGCAGTGAATTTACCTTGCAAAGAACTGGAACCTGGACTTGTTTATATCAATTCTTTAAGCCAACTGCTACATGGGGAAGAATGCTTTCTTACCTGTAACTTAGTGTGTCACTCAACCAAAACCAAAAAGTTTCTGAAGCATGAGCCAAGAGATAGCGTTTCTAGGGACCAAAGAATGAGAGTAGTTTTCATGGCTAGAATCCGAGGTACACTGAGAGTTTGTGACTTGAGGATCCCAGTTCTAAGCCTGCCTGAGCAGGGAATGCCTTGAGACTCTCATCTCCATTCAACCTCCAAAGAGCCAGTAGTGGAGATGTGGTTCACATCCAAGAGTGCTGGCTGGCATTGAGCCCAACAGCTCAGGCAAAGCCCAGTTGTGCCAGAACTGGCACAAACGAACACACAAATTAACCCATAACCAGGTTCAAAACTACCTAGACCATATTCTAGATTAAGGTAAGGAAGAAAGGAGAAATGAGGGAAGAGAAAAGGAGAAGAAACAGAAAATGAAGAGAGGAGAAAAGAACGAAAGAAAGGAAAAGGGAGGAAGTGATAGGGCTGACCTGAAAACTGGAGTAACTAAATATAAGTTTTAGTGTTAAAATTATAACAGCTTCTAAACAATGGTAATGACTCCATGATAGAGGGCTGCACCCCCACCCATGAGACTAGTTTCTTATAGTTTGACATTTAAAAACGTAGGGAGCACTTGTTCACCTCTGTACCTGGGTAGCAACATGGTAACGAACAGTAAAAATGAGCATAGTCATAGACTATAGAAATAACCATAATAGTAGTAGAAATGCCATGGTAACTGTTGGGTTGGTTTACTTATGATTGAGTACTGGATTGTTTTAGCCCGCTCAAGCTTGCTTAGTGGTAATGGGAAAACATGGTCACAATTGTTAAAATAAAGTTAGTACTAGCTCAGCCTAACCGCAGAATTCTGCTTCTGTAAATAGCTTGCTTAACCCATTTGTGCCTTGTTCTACCCCCTGCACTAACCCCCTGTGTCAGTGCTACATGACCACCTGTTGTCAATTCCTGATATCGAGGCCAGTTCCCAATATCAAAGCCAAAATATATAACTGAAAGGGTAGATAGTCAATAAAAATAGGACAAGACTTGCTTGCTATATGCCATCCAATCAAGTATCTGCCAAGTTGGAAATACCCTGCCCCTGCTGTAATCACAATAAAAACCCTGCCTATCTGAGGGGCAGGACTCTCAATCCAGATCCGCTGTGTCGGTAATGGTTTGGAGTCCAGGCTTTAGCTTGCAATAAAGATTCTCGTGTGTTTGCATCAGTATCGGCTCCTTGGTGGTCTTTGGGGATTGGAAATCTGGCATAACAGAAGGAAGGAACAAAGAAATAAAGCAAAAAGACACAGAGACGGGATGTCCCCTGGTCTTTGCTGATGTTAAGGCGCTGGGCTGGGGATCTTCTAGGATCCTTCCCAACCCAATGGCAAAAGAGTCTCGTGGGACTGCTTGGAGGGGTGAACGGATAAGGGTGGAATTGTTTTGCATCAGTGTAATTTACATTTCAAAGAATGGATGGGAAACACGGCCTTAAGCCTTTCACTTTTGTGGAAGAGTGACATACCTTCTTGTTGTAGTGGGGGGTGGAAGATTGTTTCAAAAGTCCCATCAGAAGCTACTCTCTGATTGGATGGACCTCTCATGAGAGCAAAAGAACGAATTCTTCATCTCTCACATATTTGGGGATGAGTTCCCTACATAGTTCATGCAGTCAAGGTTGAGATTTGAGAAAAATGGCACAAGAAGGCTGGCAATACTTCATTTGCTCCTCTTATATTGTATAGATATAGTTACTTCAGGTCTACCCAGGTAGCAAAGTAAGGAATGAAGACAGGAAGCAAGGAAAGAAGGAAATAATGAAGGAAGGAAGAAAGGAAGGGAGGTGGGATGGAACACAGGAAGGAAGAAATAGAGAAAAGACAAAGAAAGAAAAAGAAACAAAGAGAGAGAAAGAAGGATTAGGGGAAGCAGGGAGGGAGGGAGGAAGAATGCAAGGAGGAAATGGAGAAAGGAAGGAAGGAAGGTAGACATGAAAGACGGACGAAGGGGAGGAAAGAAAGGAGGAGTGAAAGGAGTGAAGTATGAAGGAAAGAAGGCAAGCTTGGAGGCTGGCAAACAGGTCGGGAAGAAAGGAAGGACAACAAAGAATAAGCAGTAAGGAAAGGAAGGAAGGAATGAAAGGTGACAGAAAGGAAGACAGGAAAAGGAAAGAAAAGAAAGGAGGAAACGATGGAAGGAAGGAATGAAGAAACAAGAGAAAGGAAAAAGCAATACAGAGACAGATTGTCCAGTAGGCTGTGTGGATGCTACAGCTCTGGGATGGGGCTGGGCTGGATTCTTCTCAGCCCCAGGGCAGTAGAGTAGCATGCGCATGTCTGGAGGGGTTAGAGAAGAAGGGTAGGAGCTGTTTTTGCTTCAGTGTAATTTACATTTCAAAGAGCAGGTGGGAAACACACCTTTAATCCCTTCACTTTTGTACAGGAAGGAGACCTTGAACTAGTCCAGAGATTGACCGCCCATATAGGTATGGCTCAATAATCCCACCCCAAGCTACTCTCTGATTGGTTGATGTGCACTTCTGAAGACAGGGTTCTAGGATATAAAGGGGCCCAGGGATCAGAGAACAGCAGCAGAGTCCCTGAGTCTGCAGTCAGTGCCTGGCCCTGCTGGGATTCAGAGAGCCCTGCACAGTGGACCCACATCGCATCCAGCAAGATGAGCAAGAGCACCCCACCCTTTCTCCAGCATCTCGCCATGCAGAATCTGCTGAGCCACCCGGTGCTGGCCAGCTCTGCCCTAGATGATCTGCCCATGCTGCTGTTCCCTTCGCTGTTTATGGAGGCCTACACTGGGGGCCACAGAGAGGTGCTGAAGGCCATGGTGCAGGCCTGGCCTTTCCCCTGCCTCCCCTTGGGGGACCTGGTACAGTCACCAGACCTGTATACCTTCAAGGCTGTCCTGGATGGCCTCGATCTGCTTCTTGCCCAGAAGGAGCGCCCCACTCACTGGAAACTGCAATTGCTCAATCTGGGGAAGGAGCACCCAGAGATATGGACAAGGGGGTACCTGGCCATGGCCCACATCTCCAGCCCAGGGTTCCTGACTGGTAAGCAAACTGGCAGCCCATGTTTGGGACTGACTAATCAGCAGCCCTTGCTCATCGCCATGGACCTGACCATTCAACAGGGCGCCCAGGATGATCTCCAAGCCCTCCTGCTCCAGTGGGCCGGGGAGAAGAAAGGACGAGTCCAGCTGTGCTCGAGGAAACTGCAGATTCTGTCCGACTCCTTCTCTGAACTCCAGAAAATTCTGCACAGGCTGACGATGGACTCTGTCCAGGAACTGGTGGTGTGAGAACTCAGGAGTCCAGACACCATGCAAGTATGTGCTCCATATCTGAGCCGATGAGAAACCTTCACAGCCTGAAGATATGCAACAGGTTCGAGCACATCCACGCTACTGAGAAAGTCCTCACTCTTATGACTGGAATTTCAAGGCCCATTTATGGTGTCTGTCACATGTCAAGCAGCTTCACCTGGAATACATCATGTTCAGTGCTGGGACCCTGCCGGCCATTCTCATGAGCCATTGAAGACCTTGTCGCTGAGTATTTGTTTCATGGATGAGAGGGACATTTGGTTTCTGTCCTGGAGTCTTCACACCTGGCAGCTCAAGCACCTGCTTGTCAGGTGTTCATCCCTGGGGGACCTCAGGAATGAGGACCTGACAGACCTGCTGGGGTTCCTGGCTGGCACCCTGGAGACCCTGGGCCTAGACCTCTGTGACCTGACTGATGCCCAGCTCACCACCATCCTGCCTGTCCTGAGCCAGTGCTTCAGGCTCAGCTTCATCAATTTCTATGGCAACCCTATCTCCTTGGCTACCCTGCAGGAGCTCCTGAGCCTCACGGCCAGGATGGGCCATTTGAAAAGGGGGCTCTATCCTGCCCCTCTGGAGAGCTACGAAGATCCATACGATGGTGACCATGAGATACTGACCCTGAGAGAATCGAAGTTCTGGCTAAGTTGGCACTGGCATTTGAGAGAAATGACGCCAACCCACAAGGTCCACATTGCTTTGGATTATTTTGCTGAGAAGAGGAAGTACCGATTCTATCTCCTGGAGCCTGATGGATCTTGGCTGGCCACGGAGGAGAGCCTCATTGACCTTTCTGATCTGCCTGTGTAGTCAGCCATCTCTCTCCTGGAATCCCTTCTCAGCATCAGAAATGAAAGCCGGGACAGAAGTGTGTTCCTCGAGATGCACATGCTGCAAATGCAGTGTGGGTAAAAGAGGCAGGGCCTCTGATCCTGAGCTGTTCCATTCAATCAGAGTTCTGGAACTACAGGAGACTCTGAGCTTATTTGGGGGTACATGTGTCCTATGCACACACCATCAGGAATGAGCCATTGGAACCTGGCTGTGTATGACTCTGGATGACAGCTGTGTCCCAACATCATGGGAAGGTCAACAAAGACACAATTTATTTATGTCTTGATAACATAATACTTGCATTAATAGAATAAAATAATCACGACTTTATTGAAAGCTATCAGAAGCTGCAGAGTAACTCTTCATTTTGTGCAGTCCCAGCATAGGAAATAACTATACTGTGTATTCAAGGTGACGAAATGAACATTGCCTATACCCCAGAAAATGAGATGTGAGGACCGGGATTCAAAGGCAGCCCAGGCAGGAAAGTCCATGAGACTCGTGTCTCTAGTGGGAGATAAGAGGCTGCCTGACCTCCAGCTGCCTTTCTCCTGAGCTTAGTTCTGCAGGAAGTCCCTCCATCACTCTGGGCAGTATGGCTGATGAGCAGAAAGAGTTCTGTTGCTCTCCTGGGATGTCTCTGGCACTTGATTTTAAAATTCTGCCTCTGCCCCACCCCCTACCCTGCCCCAGCTTATCTACAAATTTCGAGCTATCAATGTTTGGCCTTGGTTATGATTTTGGCTGTTTGTTTGTAGTTTTCTGAGACATCAAAATTTGATCAAAGTGGCACGAGAATGCTGAAAATTCTTCATTTGCTCTTCGGATATCTTATAGGTATATTTAATTCATGTCTACCGAGGAACACCAAAAGAAAGAAGTAGAAAGAAGCAATGAAAGGAAGGAAGGAAGGAAGCAAGGAAGGAAGGAAGGAAGGAAGGAAGGAAGGAAGGAAGGAAAGAAAGAAGGAAGGGAGGAAGGAAGGAAGGACAGAGGGAAAAGGGAAAGAGGAAGGAAATGGAGGAAGGAAGAGACAAAAAAAGAAACTCGGAAAAAGAAAGAGTATGAACAGGACAAAGAGACAAAGGAGGATAGGAAGAGGCAGGGAGTGAGGGACTAAGTGTGCCAGGAGGGAACGGAGAAAGGAAGGAAGGCTGACAAGAAAGAAGGAAGAATATGGACACCCTGCAGCAACTCCCGGGCCTCATGGCTAGGTTGGGCCACTTGAGTGAAAGCATCTATTCTCCCCCTGTGGGGAGCTATGGACCCACAGGGAACTTGGACGCTGACAGGTTTTTTCAGGTTCTGGCTGGGTTGGCCCAGGATTTGGGAGATGTGTGGTCAACCCATAATAAGATCCAGATTTTCCCAGGTCTCTGTGATTTCTGCAACAGTTTCCTGTACTACTTCCTGTGGCCAGATGGTTCCTGGGTGCTCAGAGTTGAGGAGTTTCATAACCATGAGGCTCTGGCTACGTAGTAGGCCCTCTCCCTCTGTCGTTTCTTCTCAACATTAGAACATAATCGTGTGTGTGTGTGTGTGTGTGTGTGTGTGTGTGTGTGTGTAAGGTGCAAGGCCTGTGAGCCTGATCTTTCCAGTTCAATTGTAGTTCTGGAACCCCAAGATCTTGTGTGCCCTTTGTGGGTCCAGGTATCCCATGAGAGCAAGAGAACTAATTCGTCATCTCCCACAAATTTGGTGATGAGTTCCCTACATTGTTCACACAGTCATGGTGGAGACTTGAGGAAAATGGCACAAGAATGCTGGCAATACTTCATTTGCTCCCCTTATATTGTATAGATATATTTACTTCATGTCTACCCAGCTACCAAAGTAAAGAATGAAGACAGGGAGCAAGGAAAGAACGAAGGAGGAAGGGGTGGATCAGAGGAAGGAAGGAATAGAGAAAAGAGAAAGAAAGAGAAAGAAAAGGAAACAAAGAGAGACAAAGGAGGATGAGGGAAGCAGGGAGAGAGGAAGAATGCAAGGAGGAAATAGAGAAAGGAAGGAAGGAAGGTAGACATGAAAGACGGATCAATGGCAGGAAAGAAAGAAGCAGGGAAAGGAGTAAAGTAAGAAAGGAAAGAAGGCAAGCTTTGAGGTTGGCAGTTAGGTAGGGAAGAAAGGAAGGAAAACTAAGGAATAAGAAGTAAGAAAAGGAAGGAAGGAAGGAAGGACACGGAAAGAAAAGGAAGGAAGGAGGAAACGAATGATCCATGGAAGAAAGGAATGAAGAAACAAGGCAGGAGGAAAAAGCAATACAGAGATAGATTGTTCAGTAGGATGTGTGGATTCTATAGCGCTGGGCTGGGGCTGGGCTGGGATTCTTCTCAGCCCCAGGACAGGAGAGTAGCATGTGCATGTCTGGAGGGGTTAGAGAAGAAGGGTAGGAGCTGTTTTTGCTTCAGTGTAATTTACATTTCAAAGAGCAGGTGGGAAACATGCCCTCAACCCCTTCACTTAGTATAGGAAGGAGGGTTGGACCTACTCCAGAAGTTGACGACCCAAGTAGATGTAGCTCGATATTCCAACAAGAAGTTGCTCTATGATTGGTTGCCGTGCACTCCTGAAGGCGGGGCTTCAGACTACAAAGGGCCCAGGGATCAGAGAACAGAAGCAGAATCCCTGAGTCTACATTCAGTGCCTGGCCCTGCTGGGATTCACAGAGCCCTGCACAGCGGACCCACATCTCCTCAAGCAAGATGAGCAAGAAGAGCCCACCCTCACTGCCTCCATTTAAGACCTTGTCGTTGAATATTTGTTCCGTGTATAAGACGGACAAGTGGTTTCTGTCCCGGAATCTTCACACCTGGCAGCTCCAGCACCTGCTCCTCAGGCGTTCGTCCCTGGTGTTCTGAGGCCTGAGGACTTGAGAGACCTGCTGGGGTTCCAGGCCCACACCATGCAGACCCTGGCCCTGGCCCTCTGTGACCTTACTGATGCCCAGCTCTGCGCCATCCTGCCTGTCCTGAGCCAGTGGTACCGGCTCAGCTTCATCAGTGTCTATGGCAACCCCATCTCCTTGACCAACCTGGAGGAGCCCCTGAGCCTCACAGCCAGGATAGGCCATTTGAAAAGGGGGCTCTATCCTGCCCTTCTGGAGAGCTACAAAGGTCCATATGATGGCAACCCAGGAGATACTGACCCTGAGACAATTGAAGAAATTTTGGCTAAGTTGGCACTGGTGTTGAGAGAAATGACACCAACCCACAAGGTCCATATTGCTATGGAGTATTTTGCTGAGAAGAGGGAGTACCAATTCTATCGCCTGGAGACTGATGGATCATGGCTGGCCAATGAGGAGAGCCTCATTGGCCTTTCTGATCTGCCTGTGTAGTCAGCCATCTCTCTCCTGGAATCCCTTCTCAGCATCAGAAATGAAAGCCGGGACAGAAGTGTGTTCCTTGAGATACGCCTACTGCAAATTCAGTGTGGGTAAAAGAGGCAGGGCCTCTGATTCTGAGCTATTCCACTCGATCTGAGCTCTGGAACCACAGGAGACTCTGAGCTTATTTGGGAGCACATGTATCCTGTGCACACACCATGAAGAATCTCGAGTGAATTGAGCATGGAAAGAACTGGAGCTTGATCTTCTTTATCTGAATGGTTGTAAGCAAACCTCAAGGTTGTGAGACAGTCGATTCCTGTGTGTCATTTACTGTATCCATGAAACAAATAAAGAAAATGGAAAAGCAAGCACGAGTAGATGGTATCCTTTCAGGGCACCATTGTGTGAGAGAGTTGGGAGTGGGGTTGTGTGTATGTTTTCAGTGTTCATTGGTTCAGAGATATTAGGGTGCATGGGTCTTTAATTCACAAGCAGAGGGGGCCAAAGCAAGGGTCCCACCCTCAAAACGTTGTCTGTGTCTCATGGCTCTGACCTGCCCCGGACTCCATCTGCTGTGTCCCTCACCATAGATGAATGGGGACCTCCTTTCTCCTGTCCCTTTGTCAGACTTGTGTGTGTATGTGTGTGCTTATGTTCAATTCTGGGGTACAAACACAGAGTTTTGTCTCTGTCCCTTGTGGTTTTGTGCTCCATATGCATGGATTCTATTCACTTCCAGCTTTGTGCTGGTGTATTGGAGAGAAGAGTCTCATGGCCTTTCCTGATCTTACTGGGTTTGAACCACAGTCATCAGATCTCAGCCTCCTACCACCAGGTGGAATTTTGTTTTGTTGTTGTTGTTACCCAGGCTGACCTGGAGACATAGTTCTCTAGATATTAGCCATTTTGTATCTGGGATGACAGGAACATACCACCCTATACAGCTGTTGTTGAGATGGGGTCTCCTCATGAGGTTTCTGCTCTGGCTGGCCTTGAACTGATCTGTCCCCAGCCTCTGCTTCCTAAGTGGAAAGTTTTACACGGGTGAGCCATTGAAACATGGCTGTGTACGACTCTGGATGACAGCTGTGTCACAACATCATGAAACTGTCAACGAAGACACATTTTATTTATGTCTTGTTAACATAATAGTTGTGCTCATAGAAACGCAATAATCACGAGTTTACTGATGGCTATCAGATGGTACAGAATTACTCTTTATTCTGTACAGTCCCAGTATAGGAAATAACTATACTGTGTATTCGAAGTGACTAATGATTATTGCTTATAGCCCAGAAAATGAGCTATGAGAACCGGGATTCAAAGGCAGCCCAGGCAGGAAAGTCCATGAGACTCGTGTCTCTAGTGGGAGATCAGATCCTGCCTGACCTCCAGCAGCCTTTCTCCTGAGTTCAGTTCTGCAGGAAGTCATTGCATAACTCTGGGCACTATGGCTGATGAGCAGAAAGAGTTCTGTTGCTCTCATGGGATGTCTCTGGCACTAGATTTTGAAATTCTGACCGCCCCCCCCCCCCAGCTTTTCTTATTAGGATCCCTTTATAGATGAGGAAACAAAAGTTCAGAAAACTTCGTCACCCACAAAATGGTACGTGAGGATTCATACCACTTTCTAATGACTGTGTACAGCTGACATAAGTTTAGCTCCTTATGCATCATGTTCACACAACACATTCCATGTATTTGTAAATTCAATTATTTTATTCATTCAATAAATGATTTCCATCTCAAGAAGGCCAGATTATTTCTTCTTTTTTTTTTTATTTTTGTTTTTTGAATTTTTACCTCCCTCCTCCCCATTTCTCTCCCCATCCCACAAATTGTACAGTTGGTTTACACCATATACTTTGCAGGGGTTTTTCTTGTTTTTTATATTTTCAATGTCAAACGGATATACAGAGCAGTTACAGTTTCATACATTAGACATTGGTTAGATTTCTTGTACTGTTTGTTACCTCTTCCCTCATTCCCCCCTCCCTCTCACTCTTTTCCTTTACCCCCATGAATAGCTCAGTATATTTACACTAACACTTTTGCAAGTATTGCTATTGTAATCGTTTGTCTTTTTTACCCTGTGTCTCTTGATTTTGGTATTCCCTTTCAGTTTCCTAGTGCTAATACCTTTATACACCGTTTCCAATGTACTCAGACAAGATACAGATGAACAACCATAGGAAGGGGATATAGGAGGGTCATCAATAATAGAAGTTACGGTTTCACATCGTATGTTGAAAGTAATTACAACAGTGATATAACAGTCATTTCCATATCATGGAGTTCATTTCACTTAGCATCATCTTATGTGTTCATAAGGGTATAGCTATTGGGCTCTTGTGAGCCTCTGCTGTGACTAGCCTAAACCTGTGCTAATTATTCCCTATGAGGGAGACCATAGAGTCCATGTTTCTTTGGGTCTGTCTCACTTCACTTAGTATAATTTTTTCCAAGTCCTTCCATTTCCTTACAAATGGGACAATGGCCTTCTGTCTGATAGAGGCATAAAATTCCATTATGTAGATATACCACATTACCATATAGTTTTGTACATATTGCCGTTGCATTGGTTTGTCATTTTATCCTTTGTCTCTTCATTTTGGTATTCCGTTTCCCTTCCCTAGTTCAGTTACATGAATACACAATATTGAGGGTACTAAAATCAGTTACCATGATAACGAGTTTGAAACCAGGGGAAATAAAGACAGAACCAAAAAGGGCATAATTTCACATGGCATGTTGAAAATAACAATAATAAACCACATTCTTTCTGTTTTTCTTTTCTTTGCTTCTTTGTGTGAGAGCACTTAAAAATGGAATCATGGCCCAAACACTGAAACCCAGCTTTCTCAGTTCAAGGGTGGCCTTCTACCATATGACTCAGAAACTACACTTCCAGATTTTGGGGTTTTTTTGTGGTTAATGGGAGATCAAAATCTCAGATGTTCTTGCCGAGGCTGACCTTGAACTGTGAGCCTCAGATCTCAGCCTCATGAGTAGTTACAATTACAAGAGAGAAGAAGCAGCCTTAGTCTGAATGACAATTTTCTTACTTTTGTTTCTTTCTTTTTTTAACTTGGTGGTTCCCAGATTGTATTCAGAGCTAGAGTGCTGTCCCTAAGCTCCTTTGCTCAAGGCTAGAGCTCTACCATGTTGACCCACAGTTCCACTTCTAGATTGCTGGTGATTCACTTCAGATGAGAATCTCATAGACTTTCAAAACTTAGCTGATATTGAACCATGATCCTCACATCTTTAATCTGTTGAGTAGCTAAGTTAATAGGCAGGAATATTACTTATGTTGTTGAGTTCTGAGTAAAGACATCTTCCCATTTATTGTTTGTGCTCCTTTCTTTATGAAATGAAGTGGTGGATTGAAACAATGAACTGTGGAACATCAGTGGGCTGCTGCGGGACAAGGAGCTTTAATAAAAAACATTTGAAAAACCAAGATTGCATTCTAATTCTTTCCAAAGAGGATGCATTCTAGACTTGTGACGCGGTTTGCATGGTATACCTGTACCCGCAAATGGTACAAAAGATCCTGGGGTTCCAGAGCTACAATTGAACTGGAAAGATGAGGCCCAGGAGGCTCTGCCGGGTGTCCATGAAGATGGGGTGGCCACTCTAGCCCAAACAGGAGTTCTGAGTTGTTCTTGAGTTTATTGGATATAAGTGTCTGGATACTGGCAAAGTAATGTTGGTTTCTGAGAGATTCAAATATAGTAAAAAAAATAAATAAATAAAGCTAACAACAACAACAAGAGAAAAACTCAAAAGGCAGCCAGTCCAATGTAGAGCATCTACCAAATATCTGTATTACTTTTACCCCATCCCTCCCTCCCACCTTCTCTCTCTCTTTCCTACCATCCCTCCCACCTCCTTCCCTCCCTCCCTTCCCCCTCCCTCCCTCTCTCTCTCCATTTCTTCTTTACTTTCGGCTAAAGTGTAACTTGCACTCATAACCTGGTTGTTGTGTCTTTGCTGTTCATGTCAAAACTAGTGGTCTACCTATGACTTGAGCCACAACACTAATTAACATTGCCCCTTCCTTCCTTCTTTCTTTCCTTCCTGCTTTCCTTCCTTCCTTCCTTCCTTCCTGTCTGCCTGCCTGCCTGCATGCCTGCTTTATGAAGTCCATACATGGCCTAAGAGATGACATGGAAATAATCTGGGAAGACCAGACAGAAGGAAAAGAGATTCGAAATCAAGTAGCCAGCTTACAGTCCAGACTAGCTGAAGCAGAGGATCGAATCTCAGGAGCCGAAGATTCCCTAGCATCTATGGAGGTCAAAAATCAATACAAACCCAATGCAATCGACAAGACAAATTACTCCAGGAGCTCCAAGACACAATCAAGAAGCCCAATTTAAAGGTAATAGGTATTGAGGAAAACCTGGAGAAAGAAGTTAAATGGAATAGGCAACCTTTTTAACAGAATATTAGCCGAGAACTTCCCAAATATCCAGCAGAAGTATCGGCCTATAGAGATACATGAAGCATTTACAACCGCAAACCGACCAGACCAGAATAGGACATACCACCGACACATTATGATCAAAACAGGATCAGTAGAGTACAAGGAAAGAATCCTTAAAGCTGTTACAGAGAAAAAAACAATCACATATAAAGGAAAAGCAATCAGAATTACCCGACTTCTCAGCAGAGATCATGAAAGCAAGGAGAGCCGGGAATGAGGTATAACAAACCCTAAATAAAAATAACTACCAACCAAGAATACAGTACCCAACTAAACTCTCATTCATAGCCGAAGGTCAAATAAAAACCTTCCACAATAACGAAAAACTGAAACAATATATCTCCACCAAAATAGCTTTACAGAAAAGCCTCAAAGATACACTATACAGGGAAAATAATCAAGATCCCAATACAGACAGAGAAATGTACCCTAAATAGTAAACCAGAATATCAGATCGAGAAATGGGAAGACACAGCTGTTAACAAGATAGTGATAATGAAAGGAACAAACGATCATCTCTCAATCCTAACTCTCAACATTAATGGACTTAATTCTCCAATCAAATAACTAGGGTCATAATTTGGATCAAAAATCAAGATCCAGGGCTGGGGATATAGCCTAGTGGCAAGAGTGCCTGCCTCGGATACACGAGGCCCTAGGTTCGATTCCCCAGCACCACATATACAGAAAACGGCCAGAAGCGGCGCTGTGGCTCATGTGGCAGAGTGCTAGCCTTGAGCGGGAAGAAGCCAGGGACAGTGCTCAGGCCCTGAGTCCAAGGCCCAGGACTGGCCAAAAAAAAAAAAATCAAGATCTGTCTTTCTGCTGCCTCCAAGAGACTCATATATACAGCAATAGTAAACATCTTCTAAAAGTGAAAAGCTGGAATCAAATCTACAAAGCAAATGGTCCCCATAAGCAAGCTGGAGTTGCAATCCTAGCATCAGACAAAATTTACTTCAAATTAACAAAGGTAAGAAGAGACAAAACAGTTTACTACATACTAATAAAGGGATCTCTCCGACAGGAAGATATAACCATCCTAAATATCTACACACCAAATACATGAGCACCCAACTTCATCAAACAAACTCTACAGACTCTAAAAACACTCATAGACCCAAACACATTAATAGTTGGGGATTTTAACACTCCACTGTCACCTATGGACAGATCAACACGCCATAAACTGAACAATGAAACCACAGAATTAAACAATTGCCTAGACCAACTAGACTTAACCGACATCTACAGAATATTTCACCCAGCAATAACAGAATATACATTCTTCTCAGCAGCACATAGAACATTCTCCAAAATACATCACATCTTAGGGCACAAAGAAAATCTGTACAAATTCAAAAGTATCAAAACCATTCCTTGCATTGTCTCAGACCACAATGGAATAAAATTAGAGCTCAACTCAAACAGCCACCACAGAAAATCCTACAATTCATGAAGACTAAACCACACGCTGCTGAACCATCAGTGGGTCATTGAAAAAATTAGAACAGAAATTCAAATGTTTATGGAATTCATCCAAGATGAGGACACAAAGTACCATCTCTTTGGCACACAGAAAAGGCAGTACTCAGAGGAAAATTTATATCTCTGAGTGCACATACCAACAACCTGGAGAAACAGCAACTCAATAATTTAAGGATGCACCTTAATTTCCTTGAAGGAGAACAGCAAGCCAAACCCCAAGTCAATAGACAGAAGCAAATAATTAAAATCAAATCAGAATTAAATCAATTAGAGACCAAAAAACCATCGAAAGAAGTAACGAAACAAAGAGTTGGTTCTTTGAAAAATCAACAAGATAGACAGACCCCAAGCAAACCTGACCAAAAAACGAAGGCAGAAGACTCAAATAAACAAGATCAGAGATGGAACGGGTAACATCACCATAGAAAAAAACAAAATACAGAACACAATAAGACTATTTTGCAAATCTTTATGCCAACAAATTTGAGAACTTGGAAGAAATGGATGATTTCCTAGAAAAAATTTATATCCCCAAACAAAACCATCAAGATTTAAACCTTCTAAACAGATCCATATCCAGTATTGAAATAGAAACGACAATAAGTGATCTCCCATCCAAGAAAAGCCCAGGCCCAGACAGATTCACACCAGAATTCCACATGCCTTCAAAACAGAACTCACACCAATATTTCTCAAAATCTTCAATGAAATTGAAAGAGAATGTTCACTACCAGACACATTCTATGAGGCCACTATAACCCTCATCCCAAAACCAGGCAGGGAATCATCACGAAAAGAGGACTACAGACCGATTTCCCTGATGAACATACACACAAAAATTCTCAACAAAATTCTGGCCAATCGACTTCAACAAGTCATCAAAAAAATCATACACCACGATCAAACTGGATTCATCCCAGGGATGCAAAGTTGGTTCAATATACCCAAGTCAATTAATGTAATCCACCACGTCAAACGGAGCAAGTTAAAGAACCACATGGTTATATCACTGGATGTGGAAAAACCGTTCAATAAATACAGCACCCATTTATGCTAAAAGCCCTGGAAAAGCTGGGATTCCATGGAACATTCATGTATATAATCAAGGCAGTTTATGACAACCCAAAAACAAGCATAACTCTAAATGGTGAAAAACTAAATCCATTCCCTTTAAAATCAGGAGCAAGGCAGGGATGTCCACTCTCTGCCCTGCTCATTAACATAGTACTAGAATTCCTAGCCAGAGCAATTAGGCAAGGAGAAAACGTAAAGGGGATCCAAATAGGAAAAGATGAAGTTAAGCTTTCTCTCTTCCCAGATGACATGATCCTATACCTAAAGAACCCCATTGACTCTACCCCCAAGCTACTAGAGCTGATCCAAAACTTTGACAAAGTTGCAGGGTATAAAATAAAACCTCAAAAATCAATGGCCTTTCTCTATGCTAACGACCCAAAGACCGAGGCTGAAAACAGGAAAGCAACTCCTTTTGCAGTAGCATCAAAAAAACATAAAACACCTAGGAATAACCTTAACCAACGAAGTGAAAGACCTCTATGATGAGAACTTTAAAAACATGAAAATGCAATTAAGGCAGAACTATGGAAATGGAAAATCCTCCCATGCTCCTGGATTGGAAGGATTAATATACTCAAAATAGCAATATTGCCAAAGGGTATCTACAAATTCAGTGCAATACTCATTAATATCCCAACACCATTTTACAAAGAAATAGACGAAGCAAGCCAGAAATTCATATGGAACAATAAAAGACCCAGAGTAGCAAAAACAATGCTAAGCAGATAGAACAGTGCTGGAGGAATTACAATACCGAACTTCAAGCTATATTATAAAGCTATAGCAATAAAAACAGCTTGGAATTGGCTCCGCAAAAGACCTGAAGACCAATGGAACAGAATTGAAGACCCAGAAATGAACCCACAGAACTATGCCTACTTATTCTTTGATAAAGGAGCTAAAACAATAGCTTGGAAGAAAGATAGCCTCTTTAACAAATGGTGCTGGCAAAGCTGGTTCAACACATGCAACAAACTAAAATTAGATCCTTATATCTCACCCTTCACCCAAATCAACTCCAAATGGATCAAAGACCTCGAAATCAAAACAGACACCCTGAAAACACTGAAGGAAGGAGGAAGAAAAACACTTGGGCTCCTTGGCGCAGGACAGAACTTCCTTAACAAAGACCCAGAAAGGCTACAAATCAAAGAAAGGTTGGACAAATGGGACCTGCATCAAACTGCAGAGCTTCTGCAAAGCAAAGGACATAGCTCGCAAGATAAACAGAAAGCCCACAGATTGGGAGAAGATATTTACCGGCAATTCAACGGACAAAGGCCTCATATCTTAAAAGTATGCGGAACTAAAAAAATTACCTTCCTCCAAAACAAAACCGCAAAGAACCAATATCCCCCTCATCAAGTGGGCTAAAGACTTACAAAGAGACTTCTCTGATGAGGAAATGAGAATGGCCAAGACACATATGAAAAAGTGCTCTACATCACTGGCCATAAAAGAAATGAAAATGAAAACAAATTGAGATTCCATCTCACCACAGTAAGAATGTCATATATCAAAAAACTAACAATAACAATTGTGGGAGGGGATGTGGCCAAAAGGGATCCCTACTTCATTGTTGGTGGGAATGTAAACTGGTTCAGCCACTCTGGCAAGCAGTATGGAGATTCCTCAGAAGGCTAAATATAGAACTCCCCTATGACCCAGCAGCCCCACTTTTGGGGTTCTATCCAAAGACCACAAACACAATCACAGTAAAGCCACCAGCACAGCAATGTTCATCACAACACAATTTCCATAGCTAAAATTTTGAACCAACCCAGATGCCCCTCCGTAGACGAATGGATCAGGAAAATGTGGTCCATATACACAATGGAATTTTATGCCTCTATCAGAAAGAATGACATTGCCCCATTTGTAAGGAAATGGAAGGACTTGGAAAAAATTATACTAAGTGAAGGGAGCCTGACCCAAAGAAAATGGACTCTCTGGTCTCCCTTATTGGGAATAATTAGTACAGGTTTAGGCAAGTCATAGCACAGCATCACAAGGCCCAATAGCTATACCCTTATGAACACATAAGATGATGCTAGTGAAAAGAGCTCCATGTTATGGAAACAATTGTTATATCACAGTTGTAACTACTTTCAACGTCCCATGTGTATCTGTAGCTTCTATTATTGATGATGTTCTTTTATCACCTTCCTGTGGTTGTACCTACACTATCTCTGTAACCTTACTGAGTATATTGGAAACCATGTATACTGTTATTGGAACTAGGAAATTGAAAGGGAATACCAAAATTGAGAGACACATGGTAAAAAAAAAAAAGACAAACAACTACAAAAGCAATACTTGCAAAACTGTTTGGTGTAAGTGAACTGAACACCTCAGGGGGGGAATGGGAAAGGGGGAGCAGGGAGGAGGGTATTATGGACAAGGTAACAAACAGTACAAGAAATGTATCCAATGCCTAATGTATGAAACTGAAACCACTTTGTACATCAGTTTGATAATAAAAATTTGAAAAAAAAGCACAAAAAAAAAGACCACCAGAGACCAATGCAAGCAGCAAAAAGGGATTTTATTTCTGGCTAGCTCAGTCCTCCAAATACTCAGTAAACTGATGATGCTAAGAGGCCCTGAGCCTAGGGCTTCCAGCTGTTTTATACATTCTTTGGGGAAGGCAGGGAATTAGCATACATCATAGCATCTTCTATTTACATACTGGAAACCACAACTGGGTGGGGGAGTTCTGGAAAAACTCCAAAACTTGTTTTTCTTCTCTGGTGGTCAATCTTATTGGTGTTTATGGTTTCTCTGTGAACTCTCTGTCGCAGGGCATTTTATGGTCTTTACTGGCAAACGAGGGGTGGGGGTTGGGCTTATACTAAGGTCAGTAAGGTACAGAATGGGGTCTTAGTAAAATTTGGAGTAACTCTAGTCCTTCACTGTGGCTCTGCAGCCTTTCTATAGAGCTGTGCACTCATCTCCAGCCTACTTGAGTACTATGCGAATCTCTGCAATAAATATCTGTTCCCAGTTATCATGGCACTTTGGGATTTCCTGATAAAACCCTGACTGGTGGTTCACCCTTATTAAGCTGGACCAAATTTTAAGGTGCAGCAAATTCTGGACTATCATGCGAAAAAGGAAAAATCATGATGAAACCCTGATTCAAGTTGAAAAAGATAGGAAAAGCAGTTACAGAAAGGAAAAAAATTGTCAAAGTGAAGCATCTAGAAAATAAACCCAAGCCTGCTGCAGGGGTTCTCAGTGCAGATTTGAGAGAGAGATTATGGACCAAGCAGGTCCTATCAGATTGCAGAACAAATTTCCCCACAACACCCAAAACTACCTTCAGCTTCATTTTTTTCCCCAGGACCAGAGATAAAGGAAAATGAAATGATCTCAGGAATGTTCCCAACAAAACAGCAAATGCCAGAATTTCCCAGTTGAGTCCTACTAACCTGAGAAAGGAATCTCTACTCCTTTGCATTTTCTATCTATATCAAGTGTAGTCTAGTCGACTTAACATATAGCTTTTTTGGTGCCTCAAATCTGTGTTGCTGAGGAGGGATAAGATACAGAGGGGTGCAGCACAGTTAGTTCTGGTTCAGGGCTTTGCCACATGAATCAGGCTCATAAGGAAGGCAATCTCAAAACACCCAGCTGACCGACGACAGGCAAAGGTGGTGGTCCCAGGAGGGAGCGGGATCTTGCTATACTACATAAAAAAAAATGCTGGGCATGAGTAGCTCACAGTTGTCTTCCTAGCTACTCAGGAAGCTAACATAGAAGATGAAGTTCAAAGCCAGCCCAGGCAGAAACATTCTCCTCAGAAAACGCAGGAAATGGTGCTGTTGCTCAAGTGGTAGAGAACTAGGCTTGAACAAGAGAAGCTCAGGGACATCACTCAGGCCCAGAGTGCGAGCCTCAGAACTGGAAAACATACACACACACAAACACACACACACACACACACACACACACCCCTAGAGAAAGACTGCAATTCAGTATGTCACCTTGTGATTGCAAGGTGTCTTGATCCGTGATACCACTTCCGTCTTTCTCCCCCATGTGTGCTAGTTTCATTTCCACATTTAGGCATGGAATATTAGTAATTCATTTGTCCACTTTCCCTCTGTACATTCATTTACCCTGATTCCCCTTGAACTCTTTCGTCTCCCCCACACCACAAGTCCTGGTATTCTATGTGTGTGTGTGTGTGTGTGTGTGTGTGCCTGTCCTGGGGTTGGAACACAAGGCCTGTGCCTTATCATTAAGCAATTATGCTTAAGGCTCCACTTCCAGCTTTTTGGTGGGGGGTTATTGGAGTTGGTTTCTCAGAGTCTTTTCTTTCTGGGGCTGGCTATGAACCATGGTCCTCAAATCTCAGTCAGCCACCTGATCATCAAGGATTTGACGAGTGACAGTGTGCCAAAGGCTGATATACTTTATTTTTCTTCAAATATCTCTGAAACATCAGAAAACTGGAACAAAGTGCTTAGTAAAAGCAAAAAAAATATATGAAATGAAATTCAAATTGACCTGTCTCTACCTACAACTGATGACTGTGCCATTACGTGAAAAATGAGTAAAAGCAACTTATTTATTGAAATGATTAAAACTATGGAAATTAATATCTAATGGAAAAAGAAACCAGCTTGAAAAGATATGTAAATTTCCTCTTAGGATGGCTTACTTTGCCCAGGGTATTTTCTGTCCCTTATGCCATGCACACAATTTAAATCAGGCCTTATCAAGATGATGTAGCACTTGGGGACAAAGATGCAGCCCAGGAGCCCAATACTGGAGGCCAAGATGGAGAAGACCTCCACAGCCACCATGACCTTGCCCTTGGCACTGTGGTAGACAGGCAGGAAAGTGAGCCACACACTGCAAAACACCAGCATGCTGAAGGTCAGGAACTTGGCTTCATTGAAGGTGTCAGGCAGGTTCCTGGCCAGGAAAGCCACAGTGAAGCTGGCCAGGGCCAGAGAACCCAGGAATCCCAAGACACAGTAGAAGGCAGTGAGGGACCCCTTGTTACACAGGAGGATGAGGTGGCCATGTTCAGAGTGTGTGTCTGTGTCAATAAAAGGAGGAGAGGTTCCCAGCCAGATACCACAGAGAGTCACCTGGATCAGGGTGCAGATTGGAATGATAAAATTAGGAGCCCCTGACATCAGCAGCCACCTCATCCTTCTCCCTGGAGTAGTGACCTTGAAGGCCAGAACCACAGTTACAGTTTTGGCCAAAACAGCAGAAACAGCGACCGTGAATGCAACTCCAAATGTGGTTTGCTGTAGAATGCAGGTGACTGTGTTAGGATGGCCAATAAAGAGCAAGGAACAGAGGAAACAGAAGAAGAGGGAGAGGAGCAGGATGTAGCTGAGAGCCTGGTTATTTGCCTTCACAATAGGGGTGTTGTGATGTTTCACAAAGACCCCAAGAACAGCTGCTGTGAGAGTAGATGAACCAAGAGCCATGCAGGCCAAGACCGTCCCCAAGGGCTCCCCATAAGCCAGGAAGCTTGCAGCTCTTAGGAGGCACTGGTTTCTCTGTGTGTTGGCATACTGGTGATCTGGACACTTCACACACTGCTCCATGTCTGGTGAGGAAGACAAAAAGTCATTAGTTCCTTTCCAGTGCTTAAAAGGAAATTAGGAAATCCCTATCTAAAAAACAATTCTGACATATTGATAATTACAAGCATCAACTACAAATGACCAAGTATTACTAGGCTTATTTAGTGTTATTTTTATAATTTCATCATGTTCATAAACTTGGCCCTAAATTCTTGTTGGAACTGTTCCTATGAAAATCATTCATTTTCTTCTCTCCCGTTCCTAATGTCCTAACAATAATTTTAGATATCTCTTCATTCTTCCATACTATTTTCCAGCCATTTTGGACACAACTCAATATCCTTATTTAAAATGAAGACTAAAAGATGTTGAATTTTTTCTATCTGAGTTTCATATAGATAGGAGCACTGTGGTCCTTCCTTGTAATTGTGATATAGCTTTTCCTACTCACCTGTAAAGCACTAGAGTACAGACATTATAATTATTCTTTGATGCTATACAGTCAAGCCATGCAGAAGAGTAGAACCAAACAAGAGCATTTTCTCTGCTTTAATAACAGTTCTGGATAACTAGGAAATAAAGATTTGTGTTTTCTGTATAATTTAAACATATTGCAAAACATGGAGACCTCATTATTAACAGGATTTTGTATTCTATATGATAGAAAATATGCTAAAATTACTCAGTATTTAAATAAACATACATACATTACACTAGAAAAAGTTAATCCTACACACAATTCAGAGCCCATGATTTTTTTTTCTTTTCAAGAAGCAGTATCATCCATTGTTGTAATTCAACTACTAAGTGAATGAAGGAAGACTTTGAGTGCAATTCCAATACATGACATTTGTAGTCCTTTGCATGTTTTGTGGGGCACTAGGAGAGAACCTGTATTTCTCCCTCTGCTGTGAACTTACCTGTCCCATTAGCCATCTCATTCTCTGAGCAAGGGGTACAATCAAAGCAACAGGCAGCCTTTCCCTCCTGAAGGGATTTCCTGAATCCAGGACCACAACTCTCACTGCAGACAGAGAGAACAGGCTGAGGAACATCAGATATGTGTTAGAAACTGTTTAGGTTTTTCCTAACATTCCCAAAGTTTCCTTATTTGAACGACTAGTTCATTGACTGGATTTATGTGTATTGATATACTACCCTAAGGAATCAAAGTCGTTCAAATTCTTTAGAGTAGTATAACAATACACATAAATCCAGTCAGTGAATTGCATGCTGCTATGGATTCCACATCCTGTCACCACAATACCTTTATGTGCAACCTCATTCAATGATTCCTCTCATGAAAGAGATCTAAGTAGCAGCTCAACTAATCATTAAATAAATTCACCAGAAAAGGGAAGAAAATAAACCTTTCAAATACATAACGCAATTCCTTTGGTACTTCATTGGTGTTAGAACCCTGCTAAGACACATACAATTTGTATTTTATGACAATATTCAAAATTCACATTTAGAAACAAACTGAATGTTTCTAGGATGGTGCTGATCCTGGACCTTGAACTCAGTGTCCAAGAAATGTCCTTGAGCTATTTTGTTTTCAAGATAAATGATCGGCTGCTTCATCTACAGCTCTAGCTTAGTTTTGAGGTGTTTTAATGACATAGATTCTCACAGATTTTTTTACCTGGTGGGCTCTAAAGTGACCTATAATCTGAGATCTGAGGATGTCAACCTCCCAAGTAGAGAGGATTAGAAGCATCAGCCAGCACCCAGGACCTCTTTTGTGGTGGTTAAATGAAGATAAGAGTCTCACAGGTATTCCTGCTGGGCCTGAATTCAAACCATAACACTCAGAACTGAATAGCTACTATTACAGGAGTCAGTGCTGGCATTCAGTCAGGTATTCATTTGACTTACTTATATGTTCTTAAAATCATTACAATTAAATAAAAATTCACCTCTGTAGTTTCTATGGGCCACTCTACCAAATCTTCAAATAAAGATAGTTGGTGATCATGTAGAGCAAATGGAGAAAACTGTCCTATTTTCACCTTAAGATCAAGACCTTGTGGAATATTCCAAGTGTTCACAATGTCATAATCTGCCTCCAATTTTCTTTTGTCTTCTAAAATCACCTGGTCTCCAGCAGGATTCTGAAATTGGGTGTTCTTCAGAAAAGGGTGCAGCTACAAGAGATGCATCATCTTATGTTGAACTATATCCAGGTGGTTAGACAGAAAAGATGAATTAAGAATAGCTCCTGAGACGGTTGGGACTCTAGACTTAGACCTAATGCATCAGTGATGAGTGTGAGCCCAGGCTTGAGCTTGCAGTAAAGACTCTCATGTGATTACAAAACAAGAAAAGAAATACAAAATCTCCTGAGTGTCTTTTATCTCTGATTCAGAATTCAAGAAAACACAGACACCTGATGAAGCACTGATGAAATAAGAATAATTTTCCTGAAAGCTGGTAACACAGAAAAGTGCTAGAAGGCCTCTTTTCAAGAGAAACCGATTTCATTTAAATAAGCATAAATGCAGCAATTCTCAGGTGGCTAGAGTTTTCCACAACAACTAATTCTGTGGGTGTCAATAGTTACAGCTTGAGCTTGTTCTAGTTTTAATACCTAAAGGAGAATGAATCGAGATTACTTATGAGAAATAGAAACACTTGTGCTCAGCAGGTCATCCTTAGAAACTCATAAGGAAAAGGTGATTATACTCTTTTCACAAAATTGCCTATGTGTAAGTGGAAATTATTAGTTACTAGAAGAAAGAATAGAAGCATGGAATTTATTTCTTTCTTGGTACAGGCCTCTTGTCCATAAGAGCAAAAGAGCACATGTCTAGCAAACCTCACAGACATTTATAGAAATTTAATTTCTTTAGTTTGGGGAACACAACTAAAATATTTAATGTCATGTGGTAAGAGAGTCCTCTAGGAATTGACTGTGTTTATTGTGCGTGCCATTCGAAATAGAAGGCCTTACCTGTGCAGGGGAAGGCACTGTCTCTTTCTGTTTTCTATTGTTTGTACTTCTGTTTGATGTAGCAGCATCTCATGGAGAGCCTGGGCCACAGCATACACAGCATTGTATATATTGTAACTTTCTCCAGACATAGTCATGTCAAAAATGTGCCCAGGTAACCAATCCAAGGAGGCATCACGAGGACAGTTCTGCCATGTGCACAGTCAGACTCAGAATCTGAGCAATTGAAAGAGAGAAACCAGAGCCGAGCAAGGAAAAAGTCTTGTGGGTATTTGGAAGGGTTCACTGCCTTGACAAAATCTGTGAATCCAGAAACATCTGAGTGATGGTGTGAAAAAGTGAGAAGGACATGGAATGAACCTCGCGTTAAAGACCTTCTCCTTATGGGGGACTCCCACTGTGAGTTCAGGATACAAACTTTACCTTTTATTAAATACTGTTCAATAATATCCAGGAAATCTACTGCATCTTCCTTACCACCGTATATGATGAGGACATTTGCTGAAGATTTGTTAATCTGGTTACACAGTGATATGCTTTCAAATGATAGGCCATAGTTTGGATTGCTAGCTCGAAGGCTACACAAACTCTGTTCTTGTCCATCTCTTCTTTCAGTAGAGGAAGAATCCACAAGCCATTCTCATCTAGAAAGGTTAACAGTCCCACCCAGTTCCATCTGAAGTAAACCAGTAAGGAGACCATGGCAGTGGCTATGGACGTGTCCTTTGAGGCCATCTGATAGAGAGCAGGGAACTTCCTGTGGTCATTCAGGGCCTGATCAAAAGGCCCAATGGTGAGCTAAAGGGAATGAAAATTGGATGCTCCATGAATGAGAAGATTTCTATCCATCACAATCTCAGCCATGATGTATATTAAATAACCTGTTGAACTACATAACAAGGTTATCTTTTACTTATTGAAATAACATTAAAAATTTTAATATTGTGCAACATGTCAGTTTGTTATTAATTGTCTCTTTATCTTTGTCACTACTTCCAATAAATCCTCCTTTCTATTACACTCCCAGCCATATATTCCTAGCTCCATGTTCCCATATGTATCTTGAATAGTACGTTGTATTTTCCCACCCATTTATTTCCTATTCATTTGTTCCTTTGCACATTTCCTTAACACCCACACCCTTCAGGCAATATATGCTATATTTGTCTGGTGTTCATTTGCATATTGTTTGTTATTTGATTAGAGAAATTGGACCATGGAATTTCATATTTATGTTTAACCTACTTTATAGGTTAATCATATATATTTATATACATATATAACTGATATGTGTTCTATCCTTATATCATATTTCATATTCATATGTTAGACGTTATATTTGTGTATGAGAAAACAATTGCCTCTTTTGTCTTCCAGAGCCTGCCGTACTAGTTTCAACATAATGTCTTTCACTTTCTGGAGGGACGGAGTGTGTGTGTGTGTGTGTGTGTGTGTGTGTGTGTGTGTGTGTGTGTGTGTGTGTGATTGCACTGGATTATTTACTGTCAGAGCCCCATGCACTTTCTTGGATTTTTCCTCAAGACTTGAACCACACGTTACTTTATGGTGTTTGCAGGTAATTAGATATATGATTCATAAGTAGCTAGGTTTATAAGTGTGAGACACCAACACCCAGCTCAGCATACCTTTACACTATAATGTCATTTTCCAATTCCTGAATTTAAAAAAATTATTGATAATTTTTGAAACTCCAAATAGTCCCTTTTTATGAGTTCAATTTTTATTCCTTTTCCAAACTAAGGGAGCATAGATAGCCCATTTTCCTGAATACTTATTCTTTGATATCACAAAATGTAATAGAATCATGAATGCAGTCACTAATTCTCATTCTCTTCTAAACACCTGAAATGGCACCAAATAAGACACTTCTCCCAATCTCACCTGTGGAATCCTGTAGAGGTCCAGCAATGGGCCTATCTGGGCAGATGATACTCCTGATGGTCCTGTAAGTGCTCCTATAGACTTGCTGCCACGTATACAAGAGTAGTTAGGAACCGTGTAGTTCCCAAAAAAGCAAATGAAGGGATTTTTAAATGCTGTTGGCAATCCATCTTCAACATTACAGATATCAAATCCCAGAGTCAAGTTATGTAAAAGAGCAGGAGTGTTGTTGATCTCTTCCATAGCAAAAGTCAAGGCCAAAACAAACTGATAGTTCTTGAAGGTAAGCCTGTGTAATTAGCATAGAAATTTCAGAGTAGTTGAAACATTATTTTGATGGACTGAATCCTTGCTTTTCTGCTAAAAAATATGATAAAACATCAGCAATAATGGAGATGGAATGTGTATATAGTGTCTAATGCTTGCATATAAGATGATATAAGGATTTGCAGGTAATGGTTATGAATGAGATTCAGACAGTTACTTATGACAAGAATAAGAGTTTATTTGTTCTCTGCTACTTCATGCACAACAGTGAAACCTCTTGCACACTACAGATGGAATAGGCTATCGTAAGACACCAAATATTCATTTTTTACTCAGCAGAACATATATATTTATTAATTTTGTGATTTACTTTTCATTATTACTGTAGAGGTGAAATAAAGAGGGATTACAGTTACATAGTTCACGTAATGAATAAAGAGTACATTCTTTTTTGAACCATGTCTCCCCTTTGTCGTTTTTCCTGGTATTTTCCTCTGTCCCTACCCACAAGATATACACTTCATTTTCCATCTACAGTCTAGTGGGCACCACTATTCTACTTGTTCACCTTTCTTCAACCTTTTATGCACATTGCATTATCCACTCAAATACAAACAGGACAAAAGCAAAAGAAAAGAAAAACAGCAACAATGGCAAATGAAAATGTCTCCTTCCTTGGAGTTCATTTCATAGAGTATTATTTTCTATGACCATCTGCAAGTAGCTAGTAAGGATTTGTCAACCACTCCTATGCATATACTCTTTTGGCCTCAGTGTGTGAATGCCTAGAGTCCCATAAAATTTTCAGAGACAGCAAATATTCTGTTGTGTTTTTCTTGGAGTAACCACCTGCACCTGTGGCAGGGCCATGCCAACTAACAAATCCTCAGTTGAAGAGCATTTTTTAAAATCAAAGTGGCATATAACATTCCATAGCAATCTCTGCTCACAGACCCAAAGTATTGAACAGCTTCCTGAGACACTAACCAGGACAAAAGACTTCAAGTATCATATCAGGGAATTTTATTTTCTGTTATCTAACAAAACAAAAGGGATACATCCAACTCTGATGGCCTAATGTTGGAGAGAGGAGCCTCCAACATGGGGGATGAGAGAATTGTAAGCAAGCTTTATATTGAAATGCCAGTTGTAAGGCCACCATTGTAAAATGCAATGATCACTACTCTCTTCCTAATATAGTTAGATTGAGAAACTGGAAAGCAAAAATACAGGGGAGTAAAAATGACCAAGGTAACTTTCTATCAGACATGTCTGTAAGTATAAAGGTGTGTTGGGTAAGCACATACATTCTTATGAAATTAAAAACATGTTGTTTTCAGAAGGAAACAATAGAAGAAGGATGGAAATCCAAATGATAGGATAAAGTGATTAAAAAGAAGTGTTTGTATATGTGAAATTTCATAATGGAAGCCTATCCTGTCAGTTATGTCTTCTCAGGGTGAGAAAATAGTGACCTAGAAGAAATCCTAATTGAACGTACACATACAGAGGATATGTTGATAAAGTTTGTGAAAAGTTGATAACAGTATTACAAAAAGCAATTAATACCATTTGGGGGGTTCAGTTCTTCTGATAAAAAGGATAGGAGGCCAGGGGAGAGGAAAAAGAGAGCATTCATCTTGTATGCATCTAGAGTTCCCTTAGTGATTTAAAATCCTGAGAACAAAACAGGACATGGAAATAAGATGAGGTGTTACTTACGGCTTGTCTTCATACTTGTGAGCACCGCTGTTACTGAGATCTGATCCCAACGTATAGAGAGGGAAAAACGCAACAATCATCACATCTCCACCCATGTGTGCTCGTTGCTTCATGGTGGAAAAGCAGCTAGTGCCGGCCAAGGAATTGACAGGGAGGGGAAACTGGAGAAAAAAGAGTATGAATATCAAAGGGCACATCCCTGAAGCATCTGCCTAGCTGAAATTCTGGCTGCAAGCGAGACCCACAGTGTCTGGTATGTATAGTCATATATCTTTGTACAGGTGCACATGTGTCTTTTTATTGACCGAGAGATACACTGTTGTCCATCTTTCCTCGTAGCCTCTTGTGAATCCCCAGGGACAATGTGGAAAACCCTTCTCTCAGGCTCTGCATCTGAGGCCTTACATCCAGGAGAAAAATATTATTTGGAAAATGTGTTTTGCCATTCTCCTTCTTCATCGCAGGTGCTGTGATTTCTCTCAGATCACAGAGAGTGAGGCCCCAGGGATGAAGTTATTTTATATATATATGGTTTCATATCTGTGTCCAGAAACTTTTTGCCTGAAATCCATTTGGGATGAAGCTACTGAATTGCATCAGAGGCTACATGGAAATGGCCAGAAAACAATCTATCTCAGTGAACTATCAAACAAATTCTTATTGCATTGTATCCACAGGGTCAGTTCACACACGCAATGTCCATTCTAGCCACCAGATATTACTAGTGGATTCAAGCAGGTTTCAATAAGAATTCCACGTGCACAGCCTGCCACAAACGCATCCATTTACTAATGCCCAAGGAAGCAGTACAGCCGCCCAAAGCTGCAATTTCCCTTCAAAAATTCAAGGTCCATGCCAAAATTGAGTTGCACATTTCCATTCTGCACTTTTATCTTTGAACAGGTCATGTGTAATGAACTTTCTAACATAGATCAAGTTATTCCCCGGATTTACTTGTCTAAAAATATGTAGTGAATGATGAAATTCCTCTTTATCATAGGCTTAATACATATTGAAACCAAGCCTATGTTTTCTGCTTGTTAAAATCTTTTACACCCAAATTCCATGCAAACTTTAGTGACCCTGGAGAAGAGAGCTACCTGAGGGCAGTGAACACACTCTGCATGCATGCAGTGTTTGGTGTGTATTATGGTACACTTGTCTATTGTCATGCAGTGCCTATCACAAAATACTTATCACAGTGAACAGGAAAGACGTGGCAGTATAAGAAATTTTAAAATGAAGGAGACAAAAAGCCTTTCTAATGAGGTTGATAGTGATCTATTATACCTGACTATTCATTGCATTGTACAGCATTTTATCACTGAATTTATAGATTCTTCGAATCCAATATAAATACACAGAGAGGTCTTCTTGAGATGTGAACATGTATGCATGCAATGAGCCTGAGCCTCACAATAAAATAGTTGTGAATAATATCACAAATATGTCTTGTGGAACAGACATACAGATTTCCCTAATGTGTCCATGAAATAAAATTCCTGTGATTTGTGTTGTGTAAGTGCTCTTTTTCTTTTTTTTTCAAATTTTTATTATCAAACTTATGTACAGAGAGGTTACAGTTTCATACGTTAGGCATTGGATACATTTCTTGTCCTGTTTGATCCCTTTTCCCTCATACCCTCTTCCCCCGCTCCCTTTCCCTTTCCACCCATGGGGTGTTCAGTTCACTTACACCAAACAGTTTTGCAAGTATTGCTTTTGTAGTTGTTTGTCTTTTATTACCCTGTGTCTCTCAATTTTGGTATTCCCTTTCAATTTCCTATTTCTAATACCAGTATACACGGTTTCCAATATACTCAGATAAGATTACAGAGATAGTGTAGGTACAACCACAGAAAGGTGATACAAGTACATCATCAATAATAGAAGCTACAGATACACATGAGATGTTGAAAGTAGTTACAACTGTGATATAACAATCGTTTCCATAACATGGAGTTCATTTCACTAAGCATCATCTTATGTGTTCATAAGGGTATAGCTATTGTGCTCTTGTGAGCCTCTGCTATGACTTGCCTAAACCTGTACTAATTATTCCCAATAAGGGAGACCATAGAGTGTATGTTTCTTTGGGTCTGGCTCACTTCACTTAGTATAATTTTTTCCAAGTCCTTCCATTTCCTTACAAATGGGGCAATGTCATTCTTTCTGATAGAGGCATAAAATTCCATTGTGTATATGGACCACATTTTCCTGATCCATTCGTCTACTGAGGGGCATCTGGGTTGGTTCCAAATTCTAGCTATGACAAATTGGGCTGCGATGAACATTGATGTGCTGGTGGCTTTACTGTGATTTTGTTTGTGGTCTTTGGATAGAACCCCAAAAGTGGGGCTGCTGGGTCATAGAGGAGTTCTATATTTAGCCTTCTGAGGAATCTCCATACTGCTTGCCAGAGTGGCTGAACCAGTTTTTATTCCCACCAACAATAAGTAGGGTTCCCTTTTAGCCACATCCCCTCCAACAATTGTTATTGTTTGGTTTCTTGATATATGACATTCTTACTGGGGTGAGGTGGAATCTCAATGTTGTTTTGATTTGCATTTCTTTTATGGCCAGTGATGTAGAGTATTTTATCATATGCCTCTTGGCCATTCTCATTTCCTCATCAGAGAAGTCTCTTTGTAAGTCTTTAGCCCACTTGATGAGGGGGCTATTGGTTCTTTGCGGTTTTGTTTTGGAGGAAGGTAATTTTTTTAGTTCAGCCTAAATTTTAGATATGAGGTCTTTGTGCATTGAATGGCCAGTAAAGATCTTCTCCCAGACTGTGAGCTTTCTGTTTATCTTGCGAGCTATGTCCTTTGCCCTGCAGAAGCTCTGCAGTTTGATGCAGTCCCATTTGTCCAACCTTTCTTTGATTTGTAGCCTTTCTGGGTCCTTGTTAAGGAAGTTCTGTCCTGTGCCAAGGAGCCCAAGTGTTTCTCCTACTACTTCCTTTAGTGTTTTCAGGGTGTCTGTTTTGATTTCGAGGTTCTTAATTCATTTGGAATTGATTTTGGTGTAGGGTGATATATAAGGATCTAGTTTTAGTTTGTTGCATGTGTTGAGCCAGTTTTGCCACCACCATTTGTTAAAGAGGCTATCTTTCTTCCAAACTATTGTTTTAGTTCCTTTATCAAAGATTAAGTAGGCGTAGTTCTGTGGGGTCATTTCTGGGTCTTCAATTCTGTTCCATTGTTCTTCAGGCCTGTTCCGGTGCCAATACCAAGCTGTTTTTCTTACTACAGCTTTATAATACAGCTTGAAGTTGGGTGTTCTAATTCCTCCAGCACTGTTCTTTCTGCTTAGAATTGTTTTTGCTATTCTAGGTGTTGGGGACCATTTTGTTCTTGGTGGAAAAAGGGTGCCAAGAGCGAGACTCTGCCCTTCCCCCAGCCCTGGGACAATGGGAGGGAGCCCCTCCCACCTTCCGGCCTCAACCGGAAACCCCCCCGCGCCTCTTGGGAGGCGAGCATGTGCTTGCCACCATGATGGTTGCCTGGACCAGAAAGGAGGTTCCAGGATCACTTGAGTGACAGCACAGTCAGCCAATCAGTCAGTCACCCCAAGTCCTTCCCCTTCCACATTTCTCTTCGTAATAAATTTGTCTGTCCCACCCTCTGGGGGCTAAGACGCATCCCACCATAGCAGCGTGTCCCTGATGCCTTCTTTTCCGCCCCTCTCTTGGTAACATGTGAGGGGACTTGGGGGGGGAGGCTTCAGCAACCGTTCCTCAACTTAGCGCAAGTCCATGAGAGTAAGCCTTTGGCCTTCTGCCAGCGGAAGGCAAGGCCGAGTGCTCTTTCATAGATTTTAGGGTTCAAGCATTGTCAGCCGGAGATTGGGGAGAAAGGGATCATTCAGATCCCGACACTCGGTCTTTTATTGTTCCATATGAATTTCTGGATTGCTTCTTCTAATTCATTAAATAAATGGTGTTGGCAGGGTAAAAAAAGACAAACAACTATAAAAGCAATACTTGCAATACTGTTTGGTTTAAGTGAACTGAACACCTCCGGGGGGGGAAGGGAAAGGGGGAGGAGGGAGGGGGGTATGAGGGACAAGGTAACAAACAGTACAAGAAATGTATCCAATGCCTAATGTATGAAACTGTAACCTCTCTGTACATCAGTTTGATCATAAAACTTTGAAAAAAAAATGGTGTTGGGGGCTGGGGATATGGCCTAGTGGCAAGAGTGCCTGCCTCGTATACATGAGGCCCTGGGTTCGATTCCCCAGCACCACATACACAGAAAACAGCCAGAAGTGGCGCTGTGGCTCAGGTGGCAGAGTGCTAGCCTTGAGCGGAAAGAAGTCAGGGACTGTGCTCAGGCCCTGAGTCCAAGCCCCAGGACTGGCCAAAAAAAAAAAAAAAATGGTGTTGGGATATTAATGGGTATTGCATTGAATTTGTAGATAGCCTTTGGCAAAATTGCCATTTTGTTTATATTAATCCTCCCAATCCAGGACTATGGGAGGTTTTTCCATTTCCTTAGTTCTGACTTAATTTAGTTTATCAAGCGTTTAGAGATCTCTTCAAAGAGGTCTTTCACTTCTTTGGTTAAGGTTATTCCTAGGTATTTTATGTTTTGGGGGGCTATTGCAAAAGGTGTTCCTTTCCTGTTTTCAGCCTCGGTCTTTGGGTCGGTAGCATAGAGAAAGGCCGTTGATTTTTGAGGGTTTATTTTATATCCTGCAACTTTCCCTTAGGTTTGGATCAGCTCTAGTAGCTTGGGGGTACACTCTAGTAGCTTGGGAGTTCTTTAGGTATGGGATCATGTCATCTGCGAAGAGAGAAAGTTTAACTTCATCTTTTCGTATTTGGATCCCCTTTATATTTTCTTCTTGCCTAATTGCTCTGTCTAGGAATTCTAGTACTATGTTGAAGAGCAGGGCAGAGAGTGGACATTCCTCTCTTGCTCCTGATTTTAAAGAGAATGTCTTTAGTTTTTCGCCATTTAGAGTTATTCTTGCTGTTGGTTTGTCATAAACTGCCTTGATTATATTCAGGAATGTTCCCTGGAATCCCAGTTTTTCTAGGGCTTTTAGCATAGTTGGGTGCTGGATTTTATCGAATGCTTTTTCTGCATCCAGAGATAAAACCATGTGGTTCTTTACCTTGCTCCAGTTGATGTAGTGGATTACATTAATTGACTTGCGTATATTGAACCAACTTTGCACCCTTGGGATGAATCCAGTTTGATCGTGGTGTATGATTTTTTGATGACCTGTTGAAGTCGATTGGCCAGAATTTTGTTGAAAATTTTTGCATCTATGTTCATCAGGGAAATCGGTCTATAGTCCTCTTTCCATGATGAGTCCCTGCCTGGTTTTGGGATGAGGGTTATACTGGCTTCATAGAATATGTCTGGTAGTGAACGTTCTCTATCAATTTCATTGAAGAGTTTGAGAAATATTGGTGTAAGTTCTGTTTTAAAGGCCTTGTAAAATTCTGCAGTGAATCCATCAGGACCTGGGTTTTTCTTGGATGGGAGATCATTTATTGCCATTTCTAGTTTAATACTGGATATGGTCTTTTCAGAAGGTTTAAATCTTCATGGTTAAGTTTGGGGATATGAATTTTTTCTAGGAAATCATCTATTACTTCCAAGTTCTCGAATTTGTTGGCATAAAGGTTTGCAAAATAGCCCCTTATTATTTTCTGAATTTTGGTTATTTCTGTGGTGATGTTACCTGTTTCAGCTCTTTTCTTGTTTATTTGAGTGTGCTGCCTTCGTTTTTGGTCAGGTTTGCCAGGGGTCTATCTATCTTGTTGATTTTTTCAAAGAAACAACTCTTTGTTTTGTTGATTCTTTTGATGGTTTTTTTCATCTCAAACTTAATTCTAATTTGATTTTAATTATTTGCTTCCATCTATTGACTTGGGGTGTGGCTTGTTTTTCTCTTTCAAGGAAATTAAGGTGCTTTCTTAACTTATTGAGTTGCTATTTCTCAAGTTTGTTGGTGTATGCACTCAGACATATAAATTTTCCTCTGAGTACTGCCTTTGCTGTGTCCCAAAAGAGCTGGTACTTTGTATCCTCATCTTGGTTGAATTCCATAAATATTTGAATTTCCGTTTTAATTTCTTCAATGACCCACTGATGTTTCAGCAGTGTGTTGTTTAGTCTCCATGAATTGTAGGATTTTCTGTGGTGGCTGTTTGAGTTGAGCTCCAATTTTATTGCATTGTGGTCTGAGAGAATGCAGGGAAGGGTTTTGATACTTCTGAATTTGTACAGATTTTCTTTGTGCCCTAAGATATGATCTATTTTGGAGAATGTTCCATGTGCTGTGGAGAAGAATGTATATTCCATTGTTGCTGGGTGGAATATTCTGTAGATGTCGGTTAAGTCTATTTGGTCAATGCAATTATTTAGTTCTGTGGTTTTTTTGTTCAGTTTTTGGCATGTGGATCTGTCCATAGGTGATAGTGGAGTGTTCAAGTCCCCTGTAGAGAGCTGTAAGCAGCTGCGCCCTAAAATGGCGCCGGCTTCCGCCCTCCGCCCTCCCGGCGGCAAGTGCTCTCTGTGATAAACAAATCCTAATATGGTTAAAGCTTGGACTCTGGCTTGCTTCCGCGTACCTGGACCTATCGGTAATCCCCACGTAGCTTACCGGGATTGGCTACCCAGTCGGCACTTAAGGCCAAGGGGGAAGCCCCCGGGAGAGAGAGGGAAAGAGAAGATGATTACAAGGTCCTGAATAAACTGCTGAGAGAAGAATCCGGTGTTGTGTCTTCCTTGCTAGCCGAGGTGGACGCGACAGTCCCCAACTATCAATGTGTTTGGGTCTATGAGTGTTTTTAGAGTCAGTAGTGTTTGTTTGATGAAGTTGGGTGCTCCTGCATTTGGTGTGTAGATACTTATAATGATTATATCTTCCTGTAGGAGAGATCCCTTTATTAGTATGTAGTAACCTTCTTTGTCTCTTCTTACCTTTTTTAATTTGAAGTCAATTTTGTCTGATACTAGGATTGCAACTCCAGCCTGCTTAGGGGGAAACTTGATTGAAAGATTTGATTCCAGCCTTTCAATTTTAGAAGATGTTTACTTTTGCTGGATAGATGTGTCTCTTGGAGGCAGCAGAAAGATGGATCTTGATTTTTGAACCAAATTAAGAGCCTATGTCGTTTGATTGGAGAATTAAGTCCATTAATGTTGAGAGTTAGGATTGAGAGATGATCGTTTGCTCCTTTCATTATCACTGTCTTGTTTAAAGCTGTGTCTTTCCATTTCTTGATCTGATGTTTACTATTTAGGGTTCATTTCTCTGTCTGTATTGGGATCTTGATTACTTTCCCTCTATAGAACATAATTGAGGATTTTCTGTAAAGCTGGTTTGGTGGAGATATATTGCTTCAGTTTTTCCTTACTGTGGAAGACTTTTATTTGACATTTGGTTATGAATGAGAGTTTGACTGGGTATACTATTCTTGGTTGGTAGTTATTTTTATTTAGGGTTTGGTATACCTCATTCCAGGCTCTCCTTGCTTTCATGGTCTCTGCTGAGAAGTCTGAGGTAAATCTGATTGCTTTTCCTTTATAAGTGATTGTTTTCTTCTCCCTAACAGCTTTACGGATTCTTTCCTTGTACTCTACTGATCCTGTTTTGATCACAATGTATCCGTGGGATGTCCTATTCTGGTCTGGTCGGTTTGGGGTTCTAAATGCTTCTTGTAACTGTATAGGCCTATCCTTGTGGATATCAGGGAAGTTCTCAGCTAATATTCTGTTTAATAGGTTTCCTATTCCATTAACTTCTTTCTCCAGCTTTTCCTCAATACCTATTATCCTTAAATTGGGCTTCCTAATTGTGTCTTGTAGCTCCTGGAATGATCTGTTTTGTCTATTGGACTGGATTTGTATTGATTTTTTATCTTTCTCTATAGATTCTAGGGAATCTTCAGCTCCTGAGATTCAATCCTCTGCTTCATTTATTCGGGACTGTAGGCTAGCTACTTGATTTCTAATTTCTTTTCCTTCTGACTGGTTTTTCCTGATGATTTCCATGGCATATCTTAGGTCTTGCATGGACTTCTTTACTTCATTAATTTGGTTTTGAGTGCTGTCTCTCAAATCTTTTACCTGGGTAGCCATCTTTTCATTTGACTCTTGAATTTCATTTATTTTTCTGTTTGTTGAGTCTATGAAATCATCTATTACTTTATGGAAGGATTGCTGTATTGATTCAAACTTTTCATTTAACATGTTTATCAGTAGACTTTGTAGAGCATTTTGAGGGCTCTCTTCTATGTATGATTGACTGCTCTGTTTCCTGCTTGTTTTGAGTGGTAGAAAAGACTCTGTAGTTTGCCATCTCTCTTGTGTATCTTCTGCCAATTTGGATTGGGAATGCCAATTTATAAGCACCTGTGAGCACCATTTAAGACCAAAGCAGCCCTTACCAAGCAGTGTTGTGTAAATCTTATAAGTTCACAATTATATACAGATGCCTTGTATATCTGTCTATAAAATTAGATTTGGTGTTCCTAAAGAATACAATTTCATTATAACAACCGGTCCTGGGCCCTGTATTCAGTAGTTACTTATTTACTGTTACAACCCTATGAGCGATTCTTGTTCTTATATTAAGTTGTTTTAGGACTGGCTTTCTCTATGAACCCCTTTAATTCACTCGGATTAAGCAGGGATACCCTCTATCCAATAACCAGGAGTCAATGGAACCTGGAGGTCCTGACAGTAAGTCAGGAGGGTAAGTTAGAGGTAGTAAAGAGAATAGAGTAAAATTTGGGGGGGGGGCGGTGATGATTTTGGTTTAGTTTCAGTGACGTGGAAATGTGAAGAAGAGTAGAATCAGTAGAAAGAACAAGGTTAAAATGATACTAACTTTCTTTTCTTGAGGCGAAAGCAAAGCGGCTTAGTCGGGTGCTTGGAGACCTCTCATATTCCACCATGGTAGTCTTTGTCCAGGGCAAAGGGGTCAGCTGGCTTGGCGTGGGAGCAATAGATCTAAGTGGTGATGCTGTCTACCTTGAGGGCGGTGGGAGTAGTCAGTAGCTCCACGTAGGGTCCCTTCCACTGTGGTTCTAAGGGTTGGGGTTATGTCTCTGGAAGAACACCCAGTCTCCTGGTCTGAATGAATGGGGGGTAGGGACAGAAGCAGAATCATATAATGCCTTAAGTTGGGGCCACATACTCTTGTGCATGAGCTGCAAATAATCAAGTTTACACAAAAATTCAGTATCATCCAAATCAGCTAGCAATTCAGTCTGAAGGATAGGGATAATGGGCAGGGGGTACCCATACATTATTTGAAAAGGAATAAAGCCAAGCTGATAGGGAGAATTTCTTACTCTAAGCAGAGCAAAAGGAAGGAGTGACACCCAGTCTGTGCCAGTCTCTAAGGCCAATTTAGTTAAGGTCTCTTGTAGAGTCCGATTCATTCTTTGTACCTGTCCTGAACTCTGGGGTCTATGAGCACAATACAATTTTCAATCCATCCCCAGTGCAGCGGCTATTCCCTGACTTACGATTGAGGCGAAGGCCAGTCGTGGTCCAACCCAGTGGTGGATGGGAAGCCATACCTGGGTAGGATTTCTTCCAGGATCTTCTTAGCCACTACATTCGCGGTCTCATGCTTTGTTGGATAAGCTTCAACCCATCCTGAAAAGGTGTCTACAAAAACTAGCAAATATTTGTATCCAGATTTTCCAGGTTTTTGGGCTGGGGATATGGCCTAGTGGCAAGAGTGCTTGCCTTGTATACATGAAGCCCTGGGTTCAATTCCCTACCACCACATATATAGAAAATGGCCAGAAGGGGCGCTGTGGCTCAAGTGGCAGAGTGCTAGCCTTGAGCAAAAAGAAGCCAAGGACAATGCTCAGCCCCTGAGTACAAGGCCCAGGACTGGCCCAAAAACAACAACAACAAAAAAAAATTTTTTCCAGGTTTAATCTCTGTGAAATCTACTTGCCAATACACACCTGGCCTATCCCACGGAGTCGAGCTCCTTTAGGAATTGGTTGATTGGGGGCGTTGGTGAGCTGACAGGCCTTACAATTTTTAACAATATCTTCAATACGTTGATCTCCTTGTCTAATTTTCACTTTGGAGTGTCAGAGCAAGTCTTGCAATCTTCGGGTTCCCATGTGAGAAGCTCGGTGGATTCTCTTAAGGATCCCTTTATCCAGCCCTTGTGGCAAGATAAGTTTCCCTTCACAAGTTTTCCACCAGTCATTGTTTCTTTCTCTAACCGGGCTTTTGTGGGCTATGGAAATTCTCTTTATCCATTCCAAGTCTTCTTGGGAATACTGGGGCACAGGAGGCAAAGCTCATGGCCCTGGGTCTACTAGAGTCAATACTTCTGCTCTGGGCTGGAGGGCTGCTTCCTTAGCTGCCTGGTCAGCCAGATTATTCCCTCTAGTCACCGAATCAACTCCCTTTTGATGACCCAGACAGTGCATAATGGCAATCTTTGCTGGTTCCCATAGGGCCCGGATGAGGCTTAAAATCTCCTGCTTGTTTCTAATGGCCTTTCCTTTGGCTTTCAGTAGCCCCCACTCTTGGTAGATGGCTCCATGGATGTGTATGGTGGCAAAAGTGTCTGGCTGTCCATATAAATATTTAGTCTCTTCCTTTTCCCATCTGTAAGGCTTTTGTTAGTGCCACTAGTTCTGCTCTTTGTGCAGAAGTTCCCTGGGGGAGTGCCTCCGCCCACACTATCTCAGTGTCCTCAGTTCCTTAGTAATTGCCACACCCGCATTCCTTTATCCATGCCAAATGAAGCTGCTGCCATTGGTGAACCAGGTGTTCTCGGCATGTGATAGCAGCGAATCCAGCAAGTCTGGCCTGAGGCTATTTGCTTGGGCCAGGATCTACTCACAACCATGCAGGGGTGCTTCCATATCCAGATCTGGGAGCAGAGTTGCTGGGTTTAATGCCTACAACTATTACATTGTGAAGCTCAGGCTCATTGCATGCATACATGTTCACATCTCAAGAAGACCTCTCTCTATATATATTTGCTACCAAGAATGTACTAATGCAGTGATAAAATGCTGTATAATGTAATGAATATGCAGGTATAATAGATCACTATCAACCTTATTAGAAAGGTTTTTTTTTCCTTCATTTTTAAATTTCTTATACTGCCAAGTCCTTCCTGTATACTGTGATAAGTGTTTTGTGATAGGCACTGCATGACAATAGACAAGAGTACCATAATACACACCAAACACTGCAGGCATGCAGAATGTGTTCACTGCACTGAGGTAGCTGTCTTCTCCAGGGTCACTAACGTCTGGGTGGAATTTGGGTCTAATAGATTTTAACTAGCAGAAATCATAGGCTTGGTTTCAATATGGATTAAGCCTATGATAAAGAGGAATTTCATCATTCACTACATGTTTTTAGACAAGTGTATCAGGGGAATGACTTGATCTATATTAGAAAGTTGAGTACATATGACCTGTTCGAAGATAAAAGTGAAGAATGGAAATGTGCAACTCAATTTTGGCATGGACCTTGAATTTTGAAGTGAAATTGCAGGTTTTGGCGGCTTTGCTGCTTCCGTGGACATTAGTAAATGGGTGCATTTGTGGCGGGCTGTGCACGTGGAAATCTTATTGAATCCTGCTTGAATCCACCAGTAATACCTGGTGGCTGTAATGGACACTGGGTGTGTGAATGGACCCTGTGGATACAATGCAATAAGAATTTTCATAGTTCACTGACGTAGATTGTTTTCTGGCCATTTCCATGCAGTCTCTGATGCAATCCAGTTGCTTCACTCCAAATGGCTTTCATGCAAAAAGTTTCTGGGCACAGATGTGAAACCATATATATCAAAAATAACTTCATCCCTGGGGCCTCACTCTCTGTGATCTGAGAGAAATCACAGCACCTGAGATGAAGAAGGAGAATGGCAAACACATTTTCCAAATAATATTTTTCTCCTGGATGCAAGGCGTCAGATGCAGAGCCTCAGAGAAGGGTTTTCCACATTGTCCCTGGGGATTCACAAGAGGCTACGAGGAAAGATGGACAACAGTGTATCTCTCAATCAATAAAAGACACATGTGCACTTGTACAAAGATATATGACAAAGTTATATGACTGGACACTGTGGGTCTCGCTTGCAGCCAGAATTTCAGCTTGCCAAATGCTTCTGGGATGTGCCCTTTGATTCTCATACTGTTTTTTCTCCAGTTTCCCCTCCCTGTCAATTCCTTGGCCGGCACTAGCTGCTTTTCCACCATGAAGCAGCGAGCACACATGGATGGTGATGTGATGATTGTTGCGTTTTTCCCTCTCTACACTTTGGGAACAGATCTCAGTAACAGTGGTGCTCACAAGTATGAAGACAAGCCGTAAGTAACACCTCATATTATTTCCATGCACTGTTTTGTTCTCAGGATTTTAAATCACTAAGGGAACTCTAGATGCACACTAGATGAATGCTCTCTGTTTCCCCTCCCCTGGCCTCCTATCCATTTTATCATCAGAACAGAACCCCCAAAATGGTATTATTTCTTTTTGTAATACTGTTGTCAATTTTTCACAAAACTTTATCAACATATCCTCCATATGTGTACGTTCAATTAGATTTTCTTCAAGTTCACTATTTTCTCACCCTGAGAAGACATAGCTGACAGGATAGGCTTCCATTATGAAATTTCACATATACAAACACTTCTTTTTAATCACTTTATCCTATCATTTGGATTTCCATACTTCTTCTATTGTTTCCTTCTGAAAACAACATGTTTTTAATTTTACAGGAATGTATGTGCTTACCCAATACACCTTCATACTTACAGACATGTCAGATAGAAAGTTACTTTGGTCATTTTAACTCCCCTGTATTTTTGCTTTCCAGTTTCTCAATCTAACTATATTAGGAAAAGAGAAGTAATCATTCCATTTTACAATGGTGGCATTACAACTGGCATTTCAATATAAAGCTTGCTTACAATTCTCTCATCCCCCATGTTGGAGGCTCCTCTCTCCAAACTACGTCCTCAGAGTTGGATGCATCCTTTTTGTTTTGTTAGATAAGAGAAAATAACATTCCCTGATCTGGTATTTGAGGCCTTTTGTCCTGGTTATTGCCACAAGAAGCTGTTCAATAGGTTGGGTCTGCGAGCAGAGATTGCTATGGAATCTTAAATGACACTTTGCTTCTGAAAAAATGCTCTTCAGCTGAGGATTTGTTAGTTGGCATGGCCCTGCAACAGGTGGAGGTGGTTACTCCAAGAAAAACACAACAGAATATTTGGTGTCACTGATAATTTTATAGGACTCTAGGCATTCATACACTGAGGTCAAAAGAGTATAGGCATAGGAGTGGTTGACAAATCCTTACTAGCTACGTGCAGATGGTCATAGAAAATAATACTCTATGAAATGAACTCCAAGGAAAGGAGACATTTTCAGTTGCCATTGTTGCTGTTTTTGTTTTCTTTTGCTTTTGTCCTGTTTGTGTTTGAGTGGATAATGCAGTACACATAACAGGTTGAAGAAAGGTGAACAAGTACAATAGTGGTGCCCACTAGACAGTAGATGGAAAATGAAGTGTATATCTTGTGGGTAGGGACAGAACTAAAATACCAGGAAAAAACGACAAAAGGAGAGACATGGTTCAAAAAAGAATGTACCCTTTATTCATTACGTGAACTATGTTACTGTAATCCCTCTTTATATCACCTCTACAATAATAATAATAAGTAAATCACAAAATTAATAAAAATACATTGTCTTCTGAGTAAAAAATGAATATTTGGTGTCTCACGATAGCCTATTCCATCTGTAGTATGCAAGAGGTTTTCACTGTGATGCATGAAGTAGCAGAGAACAAATAAACTCTTATTCTTGGCATAAGTAACTTTCTGAATCTCATTCATAACAAATTACCTGCAAATCCTTATCTAATCTTATATGCAATCATTAGACACTATATAAACATTCCATCTCCATTATGGCTGATGTTTTAACATAATCTTTAGCAGAAAAGCAAGGATTCAGTCCATCAAAATAATGTTTCAACTACTCTGAAATTTCTATGCTAATTACACAGGCTTACCTTCAAGAACTATCAGTTTGTTTTGGCCTTGACTTTTGCTATGGAAGAGATCAACAAAACTCCTGCTCTTTTACATAACTTGACTCTGGGATTTGATATCTGTAATGTTGAAGATGGATTGCCAACAGCATTTAAAAGTCCCTTTATTTGCTTTTTTGGGAACTACACGGTTCCTAACTACTCCTGCATACGTGGCAGCAAGTCTATAGGAGCACTTACAGGACCATCAGGAGTATCATCTGCCCAGATAGGCCCATTGCTGGACCTCTACAGGTTTCCACAGGTGAGGTTGGGAAGAGTATCTAAATTCATGCCATTTCAGGTGTTTAGAAGAGAATGAGAATTAGTGACTGCATTCATGATTCTATCACATTTTGTGATATCAAAGAATAAGTATTCAGGAAAATGGGCTATCTATGCTCCCATAGTTTGGAAAAGGATTAAAAATTTAAAGCAAAAAAGGAACTATTTGGAGTTTTAAATATTATCAATAATTTTTTTTAATTTAGGAAACGGAAAATTACTTTAAAGTGTAAAGGTATGCTGAGCTGGGTGTTGATGTCCCACACTTGTAAAACTAGCTACTTATGAAACATATATGTAATTACCGGCAAAAAAAAACAGAAAGTAACGTGTGGTTCAAGTCTTGAGGAAAAATCCAAGAAAGTACATGGGGCTCTGACAGTAAATAATCCTGTGCAATCACACACACACACACACACACACACACACACACACACACACACACACACACACTTCGGAGCAGAAAGTGAAAGATATTATGTTGAAATGATTAAGGCAGGCTCTGGAAGACAAAGGAGGCAATTTTTTGTCATATATAAATATTAAATCTAACATATGAATATGAAATGTGATATAAGGATAAAACACATATCAGTTATATATATGTATATAAATATATATGATTAACCTATAAAGTAGGTTAAATATAAGTGTGAAATTCCATGCTCCAATCTCTCTAATCAAATAACAAACAATATGCAAATGAACACCAGACAAATATAGAATATGTTGCCTGATGGGTGCGGGTGTTAAGGAAATGTGCAAAGGAACAAATGAATAGGAAATAAATGGCTGGGAAAATACAACGTACTATTCAAGATACATATGGGAACACGGAGCTAGGAATATATGGCTGGGAGTGTAATAGAAAGGAGGATTTATTGGAAGTAGTGACAAAGATAAAGAGACACTTTAATAACAAATTGACATGTTGCACAAATATTAAAATTTTTAATGTTATTTCAATAAGTAAAAGATAATCCTGTCACGTAGTTCGACAGGTTATTTAATATACATCATGGCTGAGATTGTGATGGATAGAAATCTTCTCATTCATGGAGTATCCAATTTTCATGCTTTTAGCTCACCATTGGGCCTTTTGATCAGGCCCTGAATGACCACAGGAAGTTCCCTGCTCTCTATCAGATGGCCTCAAAGGACACGTCAATAGCCACAGCCATGGTCTCCTTACTGGTTTACTTCAGATGGAACTGGGTGGGACTGTTAACCTTTCTAGATGAGAATGGCTTGTGGATTCTACCTCTACTAAAAGAAGAGATGGACAAGAACAGAGTTTGTGTAGCCTTTGAGTTGGCATTCCCAAACTATGGCCTATCATTTGTAAGCATGGCACAGTATAACCAGATTAACAAATCTTCAGCAAATGTCCTCATCATATACGGTGTTAAGGAATACGCACTAGATTTCATGGAGTTTATTGAGCCATGTTTAATAAAAGGTAAAGTTTGTATTCTGAACTCACAGTGGGAGTTACCCATGAGGAGGAGATCTTTAAGGCGAGGTTCATTCCATGTCCCTCTCGCTTTTTCACACCATCATTCAGATGTTTCTGGATTCACAGATTTTGTCAAGGCAGTGAACCCTTCCAAATACCCAGAAGACTTTTTCCTTGCTCGGCTGTGGTTTCTCTCTTTCAATTGCTCAGATTCTGAGTCTGACTGTGTCACATGGCAGAACTGTCCTCGTGATGCCTCCTTGGATTGGTTGCCTGGGCACATTTTTGACATGACTATGTCTGGAGAAAGTTACAATATATACAACGCTGTGTATGCTGTGGCCCAGGCTCTCCATGAGATGCTTCTACAACAAACAGAAGTACAAACAATAGAAAACAGGAAAGAGACAGTGCCTTCCCCTGCACAGGTAAGGCCTTCTATTTCTAATGGCATGCACAATAAGCACAGTCAATTCCTAGAGGACTTTATTACCACATGAAATTAAATATTTTTGTTTAAAGTGCCAGATATTGAAGTCAGGCCCCACTTTACCACGTGAACCCCACTTTACCACGTGAACCTGAGATAACCAGGCCCTGTGAACAGACCCAGGATAAGCCCATTAGGGCCCAGTCCGTCTAGAACTCTAACCGCTGGGAATGCTTAACTCTGACCACCCCTAGAATGCCTCAAACCCTGAGCCAATCAGATTTGTACCTGTGTCCTAATCTTGCTTGCTTGAACACCTGGTTGTTGTAACTTTGTTTTTTGCCTTTATAAGCCCTGTGTAATCGTAGCTCGAGGCTGCCTCCTAACCTCCGCTGTGTCATTAGGTAGGACAAGGCTCGGGCCGCGGACCTGCTTGATTAAAGTCTTGCCTTGCTATTGCATTTCGGGATGTCTGAGTCTCCGTGGTCTTCTTGGTGGTGGTCTTGCGACTTGGCACAACAAGTTATGTTCCCCAACCTAAGGAAATTAAATTTCTATAAATGTCTGTGAGGTTTTCTAGACATGTGCTCCTGTGCTCTTATGGAGAACCGGCCAGTAGCAAGAAGGAAAGAAATTCCATGCCTCTATTCTTTCTTCTAGTAACTAATAACTTCCACATACACATAGGTAATGTTGTGAAAAGAGTATAATCACCTTTTCCCTATGAGTTTCTAAGGATGACCTGCTGAGCACAAGTATCGCTATTTTTCATGAGTAATCTAGATTCATTCTCCTTTACGTGTTAAAACTTGAACAAGCTCAAGTTATAACTATTGAAACCTATAGAATTAGTTGTTGTGGAAAAGTCTAGCCACCTGAGAATTGCTGCATTTATGCTTATTTAAATGAAATAGCTTTCTCTTGAAAAGAGATCTTCTAGCACTTTGCTGTGTGACCAGGTTTCAGGAAAATTATTCTTATTTCTCCAAAGACTTTCTTCTGGAGTGCTTTGTCAGCTGTCTGTGCTTTTCTTGAATTCTGAATCAGAGATTAAAGACACTGAGGAGCTTTTCTATTTCTTTTCTTTTTCTCTTTTCTTTTTTTTGTAATCACATGAGAGTCTCTATTGCAAGCTCAAGCCTGGTCTCATGCTCGTCACTGACGCAGTGGGTCTGAATCTAGAGTCCCAACCCTCTCTGGAGCTTTTATTAATTCAGCTTTTCTTTCTAACCCCTGGGATATAGTTCAACATATGGTGATGTATCTCTTGTAGCTGCACCCTTTTCTGAAGAACACACAATTTCAGAATCCTGCTGGAGACCAGGTGATTTTAGATAACAAAAGAAAATTGGAAGAAGAGTATGACATTGTGAACATTTGGAATTTTCCACAAGGTCTTGATCTTAAGGTGAAAATAGGACAGTTTTCTTCTTTTCCTCTACATGATCATCAACTATCTTTATCTGAAGATTTGGTGGAGTGGGCCATAGAAACTACAGAGGTGAGTTGTTATTTAATTGTAATGATTTTAAGAGCATATAAGTAAGTCAAATGTATACCTGCCTGAATGCCAGCACTGACTCCTGAAATAGTAGCCATTCAGTTCTGATTGTTATGGTTTGAATTCAGGCCCAGCAGGAATACCTGTGAGACTCCTATCTTCATTTAACCACCACAAAAGAGGTGCTGGGTGCTGGCTGATGCTTCTAATTCTCTCTACTTGGGAGGTTGACATCCTCAGATCTCAGATTATAGCTCATTTTAGAGCCTCACCAGGCCAAAAAAAAAATCTGTGAGAATCTATGTCACTAAAACACCTCAAAACTAAGCTAGAGCTGTAGATCAAGCAGCCGATCTTGAAAACAAAACAGCTCAAGGACATTTCTTGGACACTGAGTTCAAGCTCCAGGATCAGCCCCCTCCAAGAAAATTCAGTTTGTTTCTAAATGTGGATTTTGAATATTGTCATAAAATACAAATTGCATGTTTCTTAGCAGGGTTCTAACACCAATGAAGTACCAAAGGAATTGCTTTATGTATTTGAAAGGGTTATTTTGTTCCCTTTACTGGTGAATTCATTTAATGATTAGTTGAGCTGCTACTTAGATCTCTTTCATGAGAGGAATCATTGAATGAGGTAGCACGTAAAGCTTTTGTGGTGACAGGATGTGGAATCCATAGCAGCATTCAATTCACTGACTGGATTTATGTGTATTGTTATACTACTCTACGGAATTTGAATGACTTTGATTCCTTAGAGTAGTATAACAATACACATAAATCCAGTCAGTGAATTAGTCATTCAAATAAGGAAGCTTTGGGAATGTTAGGAAAAGCCTAAACAGTCTCTAACACATATCTGATGTTCCTCAGCCTGTTCTTTCTGTCTGCAGTGAGAGTTGTGGTCCTGGATTCAGGAAATCCCTTCAGGAGGGAAAGGCTGCCTGTTGCTTTGATTGTACCCCTTGCACAGAGAATGAGATGGCTAATGGGACAGGTAAGTTCACAGCAGAGGGAGACATACAGGTTCTCTCCTAGTGCCCCACAAACCATGAAAAGGACTATGAATGTCGTGTATTGGAATTGCACTCAAAGTCTTCCTTCATTCACTTAGTAGTTGAATTACAACAATGGATGATACTGCTTCTAGAAAAGAAAAAAAATCATGGGCTCTGAATTGTATATAGGGTTAACTTTTTCTAGTATAATGTATGTACATTTATTTAAATACTGAGTAATGTTAGAATATTTTCTATCATATAGAATACAAAATACTGTTAAAATGAGGTCTCCACGTTTTGCAAAATTTTTTTACATTATACAGAAAACACAGATCTTTATTTTCTAGTTGTCCAGAACTCTTATCAAAGCAGAGAAAATGCTCTTGTTTGGTTCAACTCTTCTGCATGGCCTGACTGTATAGCTTCAAAGAATAATTATAATCTCTGTACTCTAGTGCTTTACAGGTGAGTAGGAAAAGCAAATGTCACAATTACAAGGAAGGACAAAAGTGCTCCTATCTATAAGAATCAGAGACAAAATAAAATCAACATATTTTCGTATTCATTTTCAATAAGGATATTGAGTTGTGTCCAAAATGGCAGAAAAATAGTATGGAAGAATGAAGTGATGTCAAAAAATTATTGTTAGGACATTAGGAATGGCAGAGAAGAAAATGAATGATTTTCATTGCAAATTAATAGTTCCAACTAGAATTTAGAGCCAAGTGTAGGAACATAATGAAATTATAAAAATAATACTAAATAAGTCTAATAATACTTGGTCATATGAAGTTGATGCGAGTAATTATCAATATGTCAGAATTTTTTTCTAGGTAGGGGTAGCCTAATTTCATTTTAAGCACTGGAAAGGAACTAATGGCTTTTTGTATTCCTCACCAGACATGGAGCAGTGTGTGAAGTGTCCAGATCACCAGTATGCCAACACCCAAAGAAACCAGTGCCTCCTAAGAGCTGCAAGCTTCCTGGCTTATGGGGAGCCATTGGGGATGGCCTTGGCCTGCCTGGCTCTTGGTTTATCGACACTCACAGCAGCTGTTCTTGGGGTCTTTGTGAAACATCACAACACCCCTATTGTGAAGGCAAATAACCAGGCTCTCAGCTACATCCTGCTCCTCTCCCTCATCTTCTGTTTCCTCTGTTCTTTACTCTTTATTGGCCGACCCAACACAGTCACCTGCATGCTACAGCAAACCACATTTGGAGTTGCATTCACTGTCGCTGTTTCTGCTGTTTTGGCCAAGACTGTCACTGTGGTTCTGGCCTTCAAGGTCACTACTCCAGGGAGAAGGATGAGGTGGCTGCTGGTGTCAGGGGCTCCTAACTTCATCATTCCCATCTGCCTCCTGATCCAGGTGACTCTCTGTGGGATCTGGCTGGGAACCTCTCCTCCCTTCATTGACACAGACACATACTCTGAACATGGCCACCTCATCATCCTGTGTAACAAGGGCTCCCTCACTGCCTTCTACTGTGTCTTGGGATTCCTGGGCTCCCTGGCCCTGACCAGCTTCACTGTGGCTTTCCTGGCCAGGAACCTGCCTGACACCTTCAATGAAGCCAAGTTCCTGACCTTCAGCATGCTGGTGTTCTGCAGTGTGTGGCTCACCTTCCTGCCTGTCTACCACAGTGCCAAGGGCAAGGTCATGGTGGCTGTGGAGGTCTTCTCCATCTTGGCCTCCAGTACAGGGCTTCTGGGCTGCATCTTTGTCCCCAAGTGCTACATCATCTTGATAAGGCCTAATATAAATTGTGTGCATGGCTTTAGGGACAGGAAATGCCCTGGACAAAATAACACCTCCTAAGAAGAAACTTACATACCTCTTCAAGCGGGTTTCTTTTGCCATTAGATATTAATTTACATAGTTGGAATTATTTCAGTTAATAAGCTGCTTTTACTCATTTTTCAAGTAATGGCACAGTCATCAGTTGTAACTAGAGACAGGTCAATTTGAATTTCATTTCATATACTTTTATTCTTTCCTTTCACTAAGCACTTGGTTCCAGTTTTCTGATGTTTCAGAGATATTTGAAGAAAAACAAAGTATATCAGCCTTTGGCACATTTTCACTCGTCAAATCCTTGATGATCAGGTGGCTGACTGAGATTTGAGGACCATGGTTCAAAGCCAGCCCCAGCAGGAAAAGTCTCTGAGAATCCATTTCCAATAAACCCCCACCAAAATGCTGGAAGTGGAGCTGTGTGCCAATGGTAGAACACTAGCCTTAGGCATTATTGCTTAATGATAAGGCACAGGCCTTGTGTTCCAGCCCCAGGACAGGCACACACACACACACACACACACACACACACACACACACACAGAATACCAGGACTTGTGGTGTGGAGGAGAGGAAAGAGGTCAAGGGTAATCAGGGTACATGAATGGACAGAGGGAACGTGGACAAATGAATTCCTAATATTACATGCCTAAATGTGGAAATGAAACTAGCACACATGAGAGGGTGGGTTGGGAGAGATGGGGGAGAAAGATGGAAGTGGTGTCATGGATCAAGATACCTGGCACTCACAAGGTGACATAGTGAATTGCAGCCTTTCTCTAGGGGTGTGTGTGTGTGTGTGTGTGTGTGTGTGTGTGTGTGTGTGTGTCCAGTTCTGAGGCTGGCACTCTGGGCCTGAGTGATGTCCCTGAGCTTCCCTTGTTCAAGCTTATGTCTCTACCACTTAAGCAACAGCACCACTTCCAGCTTTTTCTGAGTAGAGCATTTCTGCCTGCGCTTGCTTTAAACTTGGTCTTTGATGTTAGCTTCCTGAGTAGCTATGAAGACAAGTGTGAGCTATACGTGGCCAACATTTTTTTAAATGTAGGATGGCAAGATCCCCCTCCCTCCCAGGACCACCACCTTTGTCTGTCTCTGGTCAGCTGGGTGTTTTGAGATTGCCTTCCTTATGAGCCTGATTCATGTGGCAAAGCCCTGAGCCAGAACTCCCTGTGCCGCACCCCTCTGTACCTTATCCCTCCTCAGCAACACAGATTTGGGGCACCAAAAAAGCCATATGTTAAGTCGACTGGACTACACTTGATACACATAGAAAATGCACAGGAGATGAGATTCTTTTCTCAAGTCTGTAGGACTCCACTAGGAAATTCTGGCATTTTGTGTTGTGTTGGGGACCTTAGTGAGATGATTTCATTTTCCTTTATCTCTGGTCCTGGGGTCAAAAATAAAGCTGAAGGTAGTGTTGGGTGTTGTAGGGAAATTTGTTCTGCAATCTGATAGGACCTGCTTGTTACCCATAATCCATCTCTCAAATCTGCATCGAGATCCCCTGCATCTGGCTTGGTTTTATTTTCTAGATGCTTCACTTTCACAATTTTTTTCCTTTCTGTAACTCCTTTTTCCATCTTTTTCAACTTGAATCAGGGTTTCATCATGATTTTTCCTTTTTACATGATAGTCCAAAATTTGCTGCACCTTAAAATTTGGCCTAGTTTAATAAGGGTGAACCACCAGTCAGGGTTTTAACAGGAAATCCAAAAGTGCCATGATAACCGAGAACAGATATTTATTGCAGAGATTTGCATAGTACGCAAGTAGGCTGGAGATGAGTGCACAGCTCTATAGAAAGGCCGTAGAGCCACAGTGAAGGACCAGAGTAACTCCATATTGTACTAAGACCCCATTCTGTACCTGACTGACTTTACTGTAAGCCCTATCCCACACCCCTCGATTCCCAGTACAGACCATATAATGCCCTGGAGAGTTCACAGTGAAACCATAAACACCAATAAGATTGACTGCCAGAGAAGAAATACAAATTTTGGATTTATTCCAGAAGTCCCCCACCTGCAGGGGTCCCTGCACCCCGGGTGCTCTCCCAGCCAGCGGGAGAGGCAAGGAAGCGCACCCTGCTGTGTGTGAACCCAGAATAGGTAACGAGCCATGAGTCGCCCGCACCCAGCCCAACCCAACCTTTCGCCGGCAGTTGGACAATCAGACGACTGGGGAGAGGTTCAAGACTGCTCTCAGTTTTAGTGGAGCAGACCAGATCTTAAGTATGGGCAATGGCAGCAGGAAGAGGAAAGTGTAACATACCTAGCCATGGGCGATGATTGGCGGTCCGAGCTGTCAGTCAAGGGCAGAAGGCCATGGGACCTCCCTAAGGGGCAGCCTAAGTACTAGCAGGACTGCCCCCAGGTTACTGCCGGCAGCCATCTTGCTGCACATGGTCTTAAGGCTGGGAGGCATGGCCAGCCAGAGCCGCCTTTCCAGTTCCAGACCCAGAAGGCAGGCGGGGCTAACCGGGACCCCTCTTCCGAGAGGCGGTACAAGCAAGCACGCCCCCAGGGACTGAGGCAGGGGGCTCTTCAGGGCCTCACTCCCAAGGCGCAACAACCAGACACCTCCGGGGAGCGGACAGGCGGGGCCAGTCAGTGTGCCCCACACCACCCAGGTTTCCAGTATCTAATTAAAAGATGCTCTGATGTATGCTAATTCCCTGCCTTCCCCAAAGAATGTATAAAACAGCTGGAAGCCCTAGGCTCAGGGCCTCTTAGCTTAATCATTTTACTGAGTGTGTGGAGGACTGAGCTAGCCAGAAATAAAAGCCCTTTTTGCTGCTTGCATTGGTCTCTGGTGGTCTTTTGGGGGATCCACAGTTGAGCATTTCAGTGGGGGCTCGTACTGGATACCCCCTAAGCTCACGCAGACACCCGACCACGGGTTCGTGAAAATCTGGCCGGTAAGTTGAGTGAGGCATTGCCGATGTGTATGTGTGCTGTGGCCTTGCAGGATGTGTGTGTGAGTTTGGCAAAAGAGCCTTGGTGGATGCGCTACAGGGCAATGGGATCTGTGGGAGACATCCCAGACCCCCATGTGGGTAAATTGTTCCTCGGTACAGACATTTTGTAGACAGACAATTTTGTGGATCCATGTGTAGTGTGTTCCTCCATGCATAGTCTGTTAGCTCGTTTTCAACAATTTTCCACGCGTTGCGACTTCAGTAAATTGTTCCTCGGTACAGGCATTTCTGGAGGCAGGAATATTTTGCAGAAATCTCTGCATAATCTGTTCCGTGCGTAGCCTGTTACCTGCGCTTCAAACAATTTGCTACTGCTATGATTTGGGTTTATGTCAAGTGCTTTGTATGTGGTCTGTGCGTAAGTGTTCTCTAACCTCCTCCACACTGGCAGGAGAAATTCCTCCTAGCTATCGGGCCTGAATTGAGAACGTAGCAAACCGAAGACTTCCAGGAGTGATTCCTTCTCTTTCTCTTTAGGTCCTCAGCGGAATTCTCCTCCCTTCCTTTTCTTAGCAGTGTTGCTTCTCTAGATTTGTCAAAATGCTTTTACTCTTGCAATTTCTGTATGTTTGTCTGACTTATGTAAATTTCTGTGAGTAATCTGAATGGTGTAGTTAATTGGACTTTGATGTAAAACAGAAAGTGAAATTGAAACCAAAAGGGCCTAGGATGAGATTGAGTAATGAGGAGACTAGGTCTGGTGGTGAATTAGGAAAGAAAGTAAAAGTAAATGCCATCAGATACTAGAAAAGATTGTGTTGCAGAAAAGGAAAAATTGCCTGTATTGTTACAGGACTGGTCTGGATTGTTCTTCTGTGTTTTCTGTATCTCCTGACTGTGAGAGACAAAATGGGACAGACTCTCTTAGCTCTTTGGATTTATGTTTAGTTCATTGGAAAGATGTACAGGAGACAGCTCAAAATCAGAGTGTGAGTGTCCGCAAAAAGAACTCTGGGGGACCCTCACCCAGCCTTGTACAGCACAAAACTATTTGGTGTGATAAACTGCTTTGTTAAAACTATCAAGCCCTGGAAAATGCGTCTGGAGAATGATAAAATCATTTGTTAAAAGTTTTGTCTTATAATTTGGGTGTTGCAGGAGTAAGACAGGCAAAAATACCTCTTGCCACTGGAAAATGTACGGCCGATGTTTATTTTGCGTGCTTTAAGATCTTTTGAATGTGTATGTGTGTGCATGTCTGAGTGCAAACATGGTAAAGAGTATGATATAAAATTCAGTGAGTTTAAGTTTAAATTCACATGGTCATCAAGTTTGGGCATTAACAAATGCTTTAAAGGATTATTTCATTGTTTGAAAGAGGAACTATAGTTTAAAAATGTTTCTTTAATTAAAAAAATCACGGCTAAGTGTCAGAAATTTGAATGTAAAGGATTATCAATGTAAAAAAATTGCTTGGGTTTCTCAATCAGAGACGAATAGGAAAGGACAGGAAAAACCTAGGATGGGCCTGTGTGCCTATCCACAGGAGTGAGGGGTGATCTGGCAAAAGTGCAGCTCAATCTTGAGCCGCAGACCTCCCAAACCCCATGTTTTGTCTTTTGTCTTTTTTCTCTTGTCTTGTATTTTCCTTTTTCTTTAATCCTTGTCCCCTCAATCAGGATTACCTTTCGCTGCCGGCTGGCCTCGACACAGATTAAAGCGTCCCACTAAAGGAAATAAGTATAGTGCGTATTCAACATGACTAAATGAACATTGCCTATACCCCAGAAAGTGAGATGTGAGGACCGGGATTCAAAGGCAGCCCAGGAAGGAAAGTCCATGAGACTCGTGTCTCTAGTGGGAGATCAGAGCCTGCCTGACCTCCAGCAGCCTTTCTCCTGAGTTCCGTTCTGCAGGAAGTCCCTCCATCATCCTGGGCAGTAAGGCTGATGAATAGAAAGAGTTCGGTTGCTCTCATGGGATGTCTCTGGCTGTTGGTTTTGGAATTCTGACCCCCCCGCCCCACCGCCCTAGCTTTCCTTATTAGGATGCCTTTATAGATGAGAAAACTAAAGTTCAGAAAGCTTCATCATCCACAGAATGGGATATGAGGCTTCATACCACTTTCTTATCCCTGTGTTCTGCCCACATAAGCTTAGCTCCTATACATCATGTTCACACAACACAATCCAGGAATTTGTTAATTCAATCATTTGATTCATTCAATAAAGAATTTCCATCTCCAAGAAGACCAGATTATTTATTCTTTTTTTCTTTATTGCTTGTTAATTTTTTACCTCACTCCTCCCCATTTCTCTCCACAGCCCACAAATTGTACAGTTGGTTTTCACCATATACTTTTGTAAGTATTGCTATGGCATTGCTTTGTCTTTTTCTCCTTTGCCTCTCCATTTTGGTATTCCTTTACCCTTCCCTAGTTGAGTTACATGAATATACAATATTCAGGGCACTAAAATCAGTTACCCAGATAACAGGGGTAAAACCAGGGGAAATAAAGACAAAACCAAAAAAGCACGTAATTTCACATGGTATATAGAAAATAAAAACAATGATAAGCCACATTCTTTCTGTTTTTCTTTTTTTGCGTCTTTGTGTGAGAGCACTTTGAAATGAAATCATGGCCCAAGCACTGTTACTCAGCTTTCTCAGTTCAAGGGTGGCCCTCTACCAGGTGACTCAGAAACTCCACTTCCGGGTTGTTTTCTGGTTAATTGGAGATCAAAATCTCAGATGTTTCCGTTGAGGCTGGCCTCGAAGTGTGATCCTCAGATCTCAGCCTCCCGAGTAGTTATAATTACGAGTGAGAAGAAGCTAAACTGAAACAACTGGAGAAACAAGAAATGACAGAATCTAAAACGAGTAGGAGGAGAGAGATCACAAAAATTAAAGAAGAGATAAATCTGATTGAAAATAGAAAGACCATTCAACAAATATATAAGACTAAAAGATCTTTGAGAAAATAAATAAAATTGACAGACCCCCCGCAAGACTTACCAAAAAAGGAAGAGAAAAGACTCATATACATAAAATCAAGGACTCCACCGGAAAAATTACAACAGGTACACACGATATTCAAACAATCATAAGGAGCTATTTCCAAAACCTCTACTCAGCAAAAAACAATAATTTTACAGAAATGGATCAATTCTTAGAGAAGTACAAACTGCCCAAACTGAACCAAGAAGAAATAAATCAACTAAATAAACCAATAACTTACAGTGAGATACAGGAGGTAATCAAGAACCTCCCAACAAAGAAAAGCCCAGGCCCAGATGGATTCACCAACGAATTCTACAAAACCTTTAGTGATGAGCTAATACCAATACTCCTCAAACTCTTCCACGAAATAGAAACAGAGGGAGAAATCCCAAACTCATTCTACAAGCTAATATCATACTCTTTGCCAAACCAGACAAAGACCCAACAAAAAAAGAGAACTACCGACCAATATCACTAATGAACACAGACGCAAAGCTCCTTAATAAAATATTAGCTAACAGTCTCCAGAAACTGATCAAGAAAATCATGCATCATGACCAAGTAGGCTTCATCCCACAGTCACAAGGATGGTTCAACATCCGTAAATCAATCAACGTAATTCACCACATAAACAGATATAAAATTAAGAACTACATTGTTATCTCAGTTGATGCCCAAAAAGCCTTTGACAAAATACAACATCCATACCTATTAAAAGCTTTGGAGAGAACAGGAATAGATGGAACATTCCTCAAAACAATAAAAGCCATATACAACAGACCAACTGCTAATATCATATTAAATGGAGAGAAACTTAAATCATTCCCCCTAAACTCAGGAACAAGACAAGGATGCCCACTCTCTCCACTTCTTTTCAACATAGTGCTGGAATCCCTAGCCATAGCAATAAGGCAAGAGGAGGACATCAAAGGGATCCACATCGGCAAGGAAGAAATCAAGTTATCCCTATTCGCATATGACATGATCTTATATCTGAAGAACCCAAAAATCTCAGTACCCAAACTCCTACACCTAATAAACCAATTAGGCAAAGTAGCAGGATACAAAATCAATCCACAACAGTCAGCAGCTTTTCTGTACACCAGCAATGTACAAGCAGAAAAGGAAATTATGGAAACAATTCCATTTACAGTAGCCAAAAAAAAAAATAATAAAGTACCTAGGGATCAACCTAACCAAGGACGTGACTGACCAATTTAATGAGAACTATAAAAATCTAATAAGGGAAATCAAAGAAGACACAAGGAGATGGAAAGACCTCCCATGCTCATGGGTAGGCAGAATCAATATAGTGAAAATGGCTATATTGCCCAAATTGTTATACAAAATCAATGCAATTCCTATCAAAATCCCAGCCACATTCTTCACTGAAATAGAGAAAGCAATACATAAATTCATATGGAACAGCAAAAGACCAAGAATAGCCAAAGCAATTCTAGGCAAATAAAGCAGTGCAGGAGGTATCACAATACCAGACTTCAAGCTCTACTACAGGGCCATCATAACAAAAACAGCCTGGTATTGGTATAAAAACAGATCGGAAGACCAATGGATTAGAATTGAAGATCCAGAAATAAAACCGCACTCTTACAGCCAGCTGATATTCGACAAAGGAGCTAAAGACATACAATGGAATAAACATAGCCTCTTCAACTACTGGTGCTGGGAGAAATGGGCAGCCATATGCAGAAAACTCAAAGTAGACCCAAGCCTATCACCATGCACCAAGATCAACTCAAAATGGATCATGGACCTCAACATCACACCTTAATCCTTGAAACTACTGAAGGACAGAGTAGGAAAGACGCTAGAACTTATAGGCACAGGAAGGAACTTCCTGAATAGAGTCCCAGGGGCACAACAAATAGGGGAAAGACTCGACAAATGGGACTACTACAAATTAAAAAGTTTCTGCACAGCTAAGGACATAGCCATCAAAATAGAAAGACAGCCAACGATATGGGAAAGAATATTTACCAGCACAGCAATAGACAAAGGCCTGATATCTCTCATCTACAGAGAACTCAAAAAACTAAGCCCCTCCAAGCCCAATAAACCTATTAGGAAATGGGCAAAGGAGCTAAAGAGAGACTTCACAAGAGAAGATATAAAAATGGCAAAGAAACACATGAGGAAATGCTCAACATCTCTGGTAGTAAAGGAAATGCAAATAAAAACAACCCTGAGATACCACCTCACCCCAGTTAGAATGGCCTATACTCTGAACTCAGGCAACAACAAATGCTGAAGGGGGTGCGGGGAAAGAGGAACCCTTCTCCATTGTTGGTGGGAGTGCAAATTAGTAAACCACTTTGGAGAACAGTATGGAGGTTTCTCAAAAAGCTCAATATAGACCTACCCTATGACCCAGCCATACCACTCCTAGGCATCTATCCTAAAAAGAAAACCCCAAGATATCAAAAAGACATTTGTACTTCCATGTTTATCGTGGCACAATTCACAATAGCCAAAATATGGAAACAACCCAGATGCCCCGCCACAGACAAATGGATCCAAAAAATATGGTACTTATACACAGTGGAATACTACATAGCGATTAGGAATGGTGAAATATTGTTATTCGCAGGGAAATGGTCAGAACTGGAACAAATAATGTTGAGCGAGACAAGCCTAGAACACAGAAAACAAAGGGGCATGATCTCCCTGATATGACTGTTAACAAAGGGAGACGGAGAGACAGTAGAGACCAAGTCTGTGAAACCAAAAACTGCTTGTCAAGTAGTATTCCCCACAGGATTGGGGCAGCGACCCAACAGTATGTAACTAAAACCAAACAATTACTCAACATATAAAGGTCAAAAATTGACCTCTCAGGGGAATACAATAGCTCAAAAGCTAGGTATGTACGTTCATATAAGACTACTGTCAACATATTGTCTAATATCGACATTACATTTAAAGCCCTAGGCGAACTTTCTTGGGCGTTGGCAAGTGGCTACTGTATATGTTCTTGATACATTGTATATTGTATATATGTCGACCTGACCTACATACAGAAGGGATAGGAAAACAGGGCGTAAGATATCACAAGAAATGGACACACTGCCCAACTATGTAACTGTACACTTTTGCACAACACCTTGTCAAAAAATTTGTATTCAATTAATAAATAAATTAAATTTAAAAAAAAAACAGTGATATGACAGTCGTTTCCATATCATGGAGTTCATTTCTCTTAGCATCATCTTATTTGTTTATATGGGCTATTGGGCTGTTGTGATCCTCTGCTGTGACTAGCCTAACCTGTACTACTTATTCCCTAGGAGGGACACCATAGAGTCGATGTTTCTTTGGGTCTGGCTCACTTCACTTAGTATAAGTATTTCCAAGTCCTTCCATTTCCTTACGAATGGGGCAATGTCATTCTTTCTGATAGAGGCATAAAATTCCATTGTGTATATGTACCCATTTTCCTGATCCATTCTTCTACTGAGGGGCATTTGGGTTGGTTCCAATTCTAGCTATGACAAATTGTGCTGCTATGAACATTGTTGTGCTGGTGACTTTAGAGTGTTCTTGTTTGTGGACTTTGGGGTAGATGCCCAAAAGTGGGGCTGCTGGGTCACATGGAAGTTCTATGTTTGCCCTTCTGAGGAATCTCCATACCACTTTCCAGAGTGGCTGAACCAGTTTACATTCCCACCAACAATGAAGTAGGGTTCCCTTTTGGCCACATCCCCTCCAACAATTGTTGTTGTTAGTCTTCTTGGTAAAGGACATTCTTACTGGGATGAGATGGAATCTCAATGTTGTTTTGATTTGCATTTCTTTATGGCCAGTGATGTAGAGCACTTTTCCATACGTCCCTTGGCCATTCTCATTTCTTCATCAGAGAAGTCTCTTTTGTAAGTCTTTAGCCCACTTGATGAGGGGGCTATTGGTTCTTTGCAGTTTTGTTTTGGAGGAAGGTAATTTTTTTAGTTCTGCATATATTTTAGATATGAGGCCTTTGTCTGTTGTATGGCCGGTAAAGATCTTTTCCCAATCTGTGGACTTTCTGTTTATATTGCGAGCTATGTCCTTTGCCTGGCAGAAGCTCTGCAGTTTGATGCAGTCTCATTTGTCCATCCTTTCTTTGATTTGTTGCATTTCTGGGTCTTTGTTAAGGAAATTCCGTCCTGTGCCAAGGAGCCCATGTGTTTCTCCTACTTGTTCCCTTAGTGTTTTCAGGGTATCTGTTTTGATTTCAAGGTCTTTGATCCATCTGGAATTGATTTTGGTGCAGGGTGAGATATAAGGACCTAGTTTAAGTTTATTGTATGTATTGAACAAGTTTTGCCAGCACCATTTGTTAAAGAGGCTATCTTTCTTCCATCCTACTTTTTTAGCTCCTTTATCAAAGATTAAGTAGACATAGTTCTGTGGGTTTATTTCTAGGTCTTCAATTCTGTTCCATTGGTCTTCAGGCCTGTTCTGGTGCCAATACCAAGCTGTTTTTATTACTATAGGTTTATACTATAGCTTGAAGTTGGGTGATGTAATTCCTCCAACACTGTTCTTTCTGCTTAGGATTGTTTTTGCTATACTGGGTCTTTTATTGTTCCATATGAATTTCTGGATTGCTTCCTCTATTTCAATAAAAAATGGTGTTGGGATATTAATGGGTATTGCATTGAATTTGTAGATACCCTTTGGCAATATTGCCATTTTGATTATATTAATCCTCCCAATTCAGGAGCATGGGAAGGTTTTTCCATTTCATTAGTTCTGCCTTAATTTCATTTTTCATGTTTTTAAAATTCTCATCATAGAGGTCTTTCACTTCTTTGGTTAAAGTTATTCCTAGATATTTTATGTTTCTTGAGGCTATTGCAAAAGGAGTTGATTTCAGCCTCGGCATTCGGGTCATTAGCATGTAGAAAAGCCATTGATTTTTGAAGGTTTATTTTATATCCTGCAACTTTGCCAAAGTTTTGGATCAGCTCTAGTAGCTTGGGAATACAGTCTATGGGGTTCTTTAGGTATAGGATCATGTCATCTGTGAAGAGAGAAAGTTGAACTTCATCTTTTCCTATTTGGATCCCCTTTATACTTTCTTCTTGCCTAATTGCTCTGGATAGGAATTCTAGTACTATGTTGAAGAGAAGGGCAGGGAGCGGACATCCCTGTCTTGCTCCTGATTTTAAAGGGCATGGCTTTAGTTTTTCACCATTTAGAATTATGCTTGCTGTTGGTTTGTCATAAACTGTCTTGATTATATTCAGGAGTGTTCCCTGGAATCCCAGTATTTCTAGGGCTTTTAGCATAAATGGGTTCTGGATTTTATCAAATGCCTTTTCCATATCCAGAATTGTAACCAAGTGGATCTTTCCCTTCCTCCGGTTGATGTGGTGGGTTACATTAATTGACTTGCACATATTGAACCAATTTGGCATCCCTGGGAAGAATCCAGTTTGTTTGTGGTATATGATTTTTTTGATGACTTGTTGAAGTCGATTGCTAGAATTTTGTTGAGAATTTTTGTGTCTATGTCCATCAGGGAAATTGGTCTATAGTTCTCTTTCCATGATGAGTCCTTGCCTGGTTTTGGGATAAGGGTTATACTGGCTTCATAGAATGTGTCTGGTAGTGAACTTTCTCTTTCAATTTTATTGAAAAGTTTGAGAAATATTGGTATGAGTTCTGTTTTGAAGGCCTTGTAGAATTCTGCCATGAATCAGTCTGGACCTGGGCTTTTCTTGGATGGGAGATCACTTATTGCCATTTCCATTTCAATGCTGGATATGGGTCTGTTCAGAAGGTTTAAATCTTCATGGTTGAGTTTGGGGATATAAATTTTTTCTAGGAAATCATCCATTACTTCCAAGTTCTCGAATTTTTTGGCATAAAGGTTTGCAAAATAATCCCTTATTGTGTTCTGAATTTTGGTTGTTTCTGTGGTGATGTTACCTGTTTCGTCTCTGATCTTATTCATTTGCGTTTGCTGCTTCCATTTTTTTTGGTCAGGTTTGATAGGGGTCTGTTTATCTTGTTAATTTTTTAAAAGAACCAACTCTTTGTTTTATTGATTCTGTCGATATTTTTGTCTCAAATTCATTCAATTCTGATTTCATTTTAATCATTTGCTTCCAACGATTGACTTAGGGTTTGGATTCTTGTTCTATTTCGAGGAGATTAAGGTGCTTCCTTTAGTTGTCGAGTTGCTGTTTCTCCAGTTTCTTGGTGTAAGCACTCAGAGATATAAATTTCCCTCTAAATACTGCCTTTGCTGTGTCCCAAAGGAGCTGGTACTTTGTGTACTCATCTTGGTTGAATTCCATAAACATTTGAATTTCTGTTCTAATTTCTTCAATGACCCACTGATGGTTCATCAGTGGGTTGTTTAGTCTCCATGTATTGTAGGATTTTCTGCGGTGGCTGTTTGAGTTGAGCTCTAATTTTATTCCATTGTGGTCTGAGAGAATGCAGGGAGTGGTTTTGATACTTCTTAATTGGTACAGATTTTCTTTGTGCCCTATGATGTGATCTATTTTGGAGAATGTTCCACGTGCTGCGGAGAAGAATGTGTATTCTGTTGTTGCTGGGTGGAAGATTCTGTAGATGTCGGTTAAGTCTAGTTGGTCTATGCAGTGTTTTTAGTTCTGTGGTTTCTTTGTTCAGGTTTTGGCATGTTGATCTGTCCATAGGTGATAGTGGAGTGTTAAATTCCCCAACCCTCAATGTGTTTGGGTCTATGAGTGTTTTTAGAGTCAGTAGTGTTTGTTTGATGAAGTTGGGTGCTCCTGTATTTGGTGTGTAGATATTTAGAATGGTTATATCTTCCTGTAGAAGAGATCCCTTTATTAGAATGTAGTAACCTTCTTTGTCTCTTCTTACCTTTGTTAATTTGAAGTATTTATCTGATAGGAGGATTGCAACTCCAGCCTGCTTATGGGGGGCATTTGCTCGATAGAGTTAATTCCAGCCTTTCACTTTTAGAAGATGTTTACTTTTGCTCGATAGATGTGTCTCTTCGAGGCAGCAAAAAGCTGGGTCTTGATTTTTGATCCAACTTATGAGCCTATGTCTTTTGATTGGAGTATTAAGTCCATTCATGTTGAGAGTTAGAATTGAGAGATGATCATTTCTTCCTTTTATTATAGCTATCTTGTTAAAAGCTGTGTCTTCCCATTTCTTGATCTAATATTCTGGTTTACTATTTAGGGCTCATTTGTCTGTCTGTATTGGGATCTTGATTATTTTCCCTGTATGGTACCTCTTTGGGATTTTCTGTAAAGCTAGTTTGGTGGAGATATATTGTTTCAGTTTTTCCTCACTGTGGAAGGCTTTTATTTGACCTTTGGCTATGAATGAGAGCTTAGCTGGGTACTGTATTCTTGGTTGGTAGTTATTTTTATTTAGGGTTTGGTATACCTCATTCCAGGCTCTCCTTGCTTTCATGATCTCTGCTGAGAAGTCTGGGGTAATTCTGATTGCTTTTCCTTTATATGTGATTGTTTTTTTTCTCTGTAACAGCTTTAAGGATTCTTTCCTTGCACTCTACTGATCCTGTTTTGATTACAATGTGTTGTGGGATGTTCTGTTCTGGTCTGGTCAGTTTGGGGTTCTAAATGCTTCTTGTATCTGTATAGGCCAATCCTTCTGGATCTTTGGGGAGTTCTCCGCAAATATTATGTTCAATAGGTTGCCTAGTCCATTTACTTGTCCAGATTTTCCTCAATACCTATTATCCTTAAATTGGGTTTCCTGATTGTGTCTTGGATCTTGAGGAGTGTTCTCTTTTGTCGATTGCATTGGGTTTGTACTTATTTTTGACCTTTGCCCATAGATTCTAGGGAATCTTCAGCTCCTGTGATTCGATCCTCTGCTTCAGCTAGTCAGGACTGTATGCTAGCTACTTGATTTCGAATCTATTTTCCTTCTGACTGGTCTTTCCAGATAATTTCCATGTCATCTCTTAGGTCCTGCATGGACTTCTTAAGGCAGACAGGAAGGAAGGAAGGAAGGAAGGAAGGAAGGAAGGAAGGAAGGAAGGAAGGAAAGAAGGAAGGAAGGAAGGAAGGAAGGAAGGAAGCAAGGAAGGAAGGAAGGAAAGAAGGAAAGAAGAAGCAATGGTAATTAGTGTTGTGGCTCAAGTCATAGGTAGACCACTAGCTTTGACATAAACAGCTAAGAAACAACAACTAGGTTCTGACTGCAAGTTACACTTTAGCCCAAAGTAAAGAAGAAAGGGAGAGAGAGGGAGGGAGGGGGAAGGGATGGAGGAAAGGAGGTGGAAGGGAAGGTAGAAAAGAGAGAGGGAGGGTGGGAGAGAGGGATGGGGTAAAAGTAATACAGTTACATTTAAAGCCCTAGGCCAATTTTCTTTGGCATAGGCCACGTGGCTACTGTATATGTTCTTAGTACATTGTGTATTGTATATGTCTACCTGACCTAGGGAAGGGAAAGAAAAACAGGGTGTAAGATATCACCAGAAATGCACACACTGCCCTACTATGTAACTGCACCCTTTTTGCACAACACTTTGTCAAAAACATTTTGTTTAATTAATAAATAAATTACAAAAAAAAGTAATACAGACAATTGGTAGATGCTATACATTGGACTGGCTGCCCTTGGGAATTTTCTGTTGTTGTTGTTTTGTTTTTTACTATATTTGGATCTCTCAGAACCCAACATTACTCTGCCAGTATCCAGACACTGATATCCAATAAACTCAAGAACAACTCATAACTCCTGTTTGGGCTCGAGTGGTAGAACACTTGAGAAGCTGGGTTGTGTGAGTCACGCCATTAATCCCATCACAGTTTAGTTCCAACCACTGTTTGCATTAACCAAAAATACATCACTCAACCAACTTATGCTGTTTTCATTTCAGTGTTCATTTGTTCAGAGATGTTAGTGTGCATGGTCTTCACGGGTGAGCCATTGGAACCTGGCTGTGTACGACTCTGGATGACATCTGCATCCCAACATCATGGAAATGTAAACAAAGCCACGTTTTATTCATGTCTTGATATACTTGCCTCAACAGATAAAAATAATCACAACTTGATTGAAGGCTATCAGTAGGTACCGAATAACTCTTTATTCTGTACAGTCTCAGTATAGGAAATAACTATACTGTGTATTCAAAGTGAATAAACAAACATTGACTATACCCCTGAATATGACATGTGAGGACCAGGATTCCAAGGCAGCCCAGGCAGGAAAGTGTATGAGACTCGTATCTCTAGTGGGAGATCAGAACGGCCTGACCTCCAGCAGCCTTTCTCCTGAGTTCAGTCCTGCAGGAAGTCCCTCCATCTCTCTGGGCAGTGTGGCTGATGAGCAGAAAGAGTTATGTTGTTCTCATGGGATGTCTCTGGCACTTGATTTTGAAATTCTGACACCCTCCCCCACCGCCCCAGCTTTTCCTATTAGCATCCCTTTATAGATGTGGAAAGTAAAGTTCAGAAAGCTTCATCATCCACAAAATGGGATGTGAGGCTTCATACCACTTTCTTATTACTGTGTACAACGAACATAAGTTTAGCTCCTTCTTCATCATGTTCACACAACATAATGTGCCACATTATCATATAGTTTTATACATTTTTCTATGGCATTGGTTTGTCTTTTTATCCTTTGTCTCTCCATTTTCGTATTCCCTTTCCCTTCCATAGTTCAGTTACGTGAATACATAATATTCACCGTACTAAAATCAGTTACCATGATAACAGCTGTAAAACCAGGTGAAATAAACACAGAACCAAAAGGGACATAATTTCACATGGTATGTTGAAAATAACAACATTGATAAGCCACATTCTTTCTGTTTTTCTTTGCTCCTTTGTGTGAGAGCACTTTGAAATGGAATCATGGCCCAATCACTGGTATTCATCTTTCTCAGTTCAAGGGTGGGCCTCTACCATATGACTCAGAAACTCCACTTCCAGGTTTCTGGGGTTTTGTATGGTTTACTGGAGATCAAAATCTCAGATGTTTTTGCTCAGGCTGGCCTTGAACTGTGATCCTCAGATCTCAGCCTCCCAAGTAGTTACAATTACAAGTGAGAAGAAGCAGCCTTGGTCTGAATGACAATTTTCTTTCTTTCTTTTCTATCTTTTTTGTTGGTGGTGGTGGTTCCCAGATTGTATTCAGAGCTAGAGCACTGTACCTAAGCTTTTTTGATCAAAGCTAGCCCTCTACCATATTATCCCACAGTTCCACATCTAGTTTTCTGTTGTTTCAGTTTAGATGAGAATCTCATAGACTTTCAAAACTGATTTTGTTCTTTTTATTTTATTTGAACATAGCAGCTTTATTCGTACATAGCAGCTTTATTCATAATACAGAAAACTCCAAGGCAACCTAGATGTTGACTAATAGGAATAGCTAAACAAATATTGCATTTTCTTATAATAGAATTACATATCAGAAAGTACATAAATGAATCCAATTTTTGGAAAGCTAACATCTCAAAGCAACTGGAAAAATCGCAAAATGCAAACTGTTTAGTCACAAATTTCACAACAAAGAAACACTCATTACACAAAACAACATACCAAACGTTAAGTACTCACTTCTCAAGATACCTGACTGCCTTTTGAGAATATTTATTATTTAATAAAATAATTATGTGATCATTCTAAAGCTGACCACTCTAACCCAGGCTCTTTCTAATGGTTTATCCTATGGGAAAAATATAATACTTTTTAAGGTATGTGCTGACATGAACTCTGTAAAGAAAGAGATAGGCATTCCACTAAAACAATTTTTAAACCATCCCCACAAAAATGTAGGCCATGACTTACAGGCTCTAACAGTGTTAGGTAAGATTCCTTAACATACAGTAGCTATGTTTTATCTCTAACAGATAAAAAGTAATTTAGACCAACGATTCCATCCTGAGTGGCAGAAATAGTAAGACCTAAAAGTTCTAAATGATTATACTACAAAGTATAGTGTGAAAAGAACAATCCATGTTAGCAATGATAGTTTGTGAATATGATGTTAGCCTTTTAATAAACTATTTTTTATATTCTGTTCATTATTTCATTTTTAATTTGTTTTTAATATTTATTTTCTTTTATTTTTGAGACAGAGTCTTGCTATTTAGCCCAGGTTGAACTCAAACTTACAATCCTCTTGCCTCAGCCTCACAAGTGTTGGAACACAACCAGGCCTGGCCAAAAACTACTTTTTTCAACATATCCTTCTCATACTCATGCGATTAGATTACAAATAACATTCCAGTTTCTCTGTATTTTTGTTTAAGTTATTCGATCATTGGCGTTATGATATCCCTACCTTTTACTTTTAGAAGAATGTTATTTAGTTACTTAAGTTGTAATTATTTTTTCATTTCATTGACTAGATCAACAAAAAATAATCTAGAAAAGTAACTTTAAATCACCAGCTGGAAAGTTACAAGCAAACAAGTGTTTTCATGGTTTCTATGCTTCTAAAAATAAGGAAAATAAACAGTGATTGTGAGTGGGATAATGTCGTACAATTTGTTGGCATGACTGTAACTGCCATCATTTAAAAAATTACTACTATGGGCTGGGAATGTAGCTTAGTGGTAGAGTGCTTGCATAGCATGCATGAAGCCCTGGGTTTGATTCCTCAGTACCACAAAAACAGAAAAAGCCAGAAGTGGCACTGTAGTAGAGCACTAGCCTTGAGCAAAAGTAGCTTAGAGAAAGTGCCCAGGCCCTCAGTTCAAGCCCCAAAGATGGCAAGGAAAAAAAAAATGACTATTAGTGGTGAGAACTACATTGCTATGTAAAAAATTCATTTAACATTTATCAATATTTCACACATTGAACAAATACTAAAGGAGATGACTACTAGTGTTACAAGTAATGTCAAGAGAAGCCAAGAGCAAGTGGCTCACTCCTATAATCCTAGCTAGTCAGGATATTGAGATCTGAGATCTGAGGATGATGGCTCAAAGCCAGCCCGGGTAAAAAGTCCATGAGATTCTTATTTCCAATGAACCACCAAAGAACTAGAAGTGGAGCTGTGGCTCAAGTAGGAGAGTGTCAGCCTTTGGCAAGAAAACACTTGAAGCCAGCATCCACATCTTTACTTCAAGCCTCAGCTACTAGCACAGAAAACAAACAAAATCCAGAAGCACAAATCAGAATAGAAAGAAATATCAAGGAAAGAAGATGTACACATTTGCATGCATTTTCAAGCAACCTTTCAAAGATTCTATATAGAACAAAATGATAACTTTGAATCATAAGGGAGGGTAAAATTATTCAAGTTTTGTGAAGCCTTAATTCAATAAAGATGGAAGCAAGAAAGATGGAAGAGTAAATAATAATGGCAATATTTTTCTTGAAGAAATCATACATTCTCTTCACTATAAAACAAATGTTATTGGGTCAGGACTTTAATAACTTTGGTTATCAAGTTATTCACTATCCAAAAATATACTTTCCAATCATACCTTTAAGTGTAACCACAAACATATCCCAATTAAACGAAGTTTATCAACCCAAACACATTTTTCTCAGGAGTTTAGCCTCATGTAGAAGTCATAACTTAAAAAGCACAGTCAAACACTACATAATGATTCTACCACTGCATTTTTATATACCTCATGAGAAGCAAATGTATTTTATGGACAGCAGTCTCATCCCTGTCTCAGAGTACGTGTGTGTCTCTGTCTAAATGTGAAGCAGTAATCGGACAGACTCAAATAATTTAGGGTGGGTCCGCTTCATCAGGCTTTGATAAACACAGACTTGTCTGGCGGTGGAGCGCCCTCTTCCTTCTCTGTTACAGTCTCCACTGTCCTGGAAGCGGACACAATCACCACGGTTTTATTTGCCGCTGCTTTCTTCTGTTTCTCAGCAATAGCGGCACACACAGCCACAATCTCGTCACTCTCAAAGTCATAGTCAGGGATAGACTTAGGGGAGGAAGGTATCGCTCAAGATGGTGCTTCTTCACTCTTCTTAACCCTTTGTGCTACCTTCTGCTGCTCCTGGAGGGTTCTTGCCCAAGAAAGGTCCTCTTGCCATATTTCAGGGTTCATTGGATAGATGTGAAGGGCTATTTGAAACCTTCGAATTGCCAGTACTATCTCTCCTAACACAAGCTGAGCATGACCCAAAGTTTGCCAAGACTCCCATGAATGTGGGTTTTGCTGGACAGCCATTTCTGCTGCATGCACTGCTGGAAAGATTTCATGAAGAGACATTAGGACCTGTGATTTCATCTCATAGAGGTTAGCATCATTTAGAGTTAACTGTAGTGCTTCATCCCACTTCTGAATTGCTTCCTGATATCTTTTATTTTTTCTGCCAAACTGGCTCCTTCCTCCTTCAGCTGTTTACTTTTCTCAGCACAGCCTTCCTGGAGAATTTCTTTCCTACGTTTAGTGGCATGAAGCCAGTTCCCTTCATCATTCTCAACCCCCTCCTTCTTGCCAGCAGCCTCAGCTGCTGGGATGTAGCCTTTGACACCTTCTCACCAATCTTCCTCTTCCACCCAAACGAAGCCATTCTGAGACTGCTCCGTGGTCCGGTGTTTACATTCCGCTTGACCTTTACCACCAGAAGAGGAAGTTGTGGATTCCCAGTCCGGCCTACTTCGTTGCATGCTTCTGTATCATGGCCATGGCGCCAAGATCTTCTCAGAAATAGGCAAGAACAACTGGAGAGCATCCACGGTAGTCCAGAGAGGCGGAAAGAGGAAAAACGATGAAGACTTTGGTGCACCGGAGTCTTCTCAAACTCAGCTGATTTTGAACCATGATCCTCACAACTTTAATTTGTTGAGTAGCTAAGTTTCTAGGCAGGAACATGACTTATGTTGTGCAGTTCTGAGAAAACACATCTTTCTATATATTTTTGTGCTCCTTTCTTTTTGAAATGAAGTGGTGGATGGAAACAATGAACTGTCGAACATCAATGGGCTGCTGCAGCACAAGGAGGTTTGATCAAAAACATTTGAAAAACCAAGATTGCGTTCTAGTTCGTTCCAGAGAGGATACATTCTAGACTTGTGATGGGGTCTGCACGGGATACCTCGACCCACAAAGGGCACAAAAGATCTTGGGGTTCCGGAGCTACAATTGAACTGGAAAGATCAGGCTCACAGGCCTTCTTTCTTACACACACGCACATGATCACATTCTAATGCTGAGAAGAAACGACAGAGAGAGAGGGCCAATTACCCAGCCAGAGCCTCATGGTTATGGAACTCCTCATCTCTGAGCACCCAGGAACCATCTGGCCCCAGGAAGTAGTATAGGAAATAGTTGCACAAATGACAGAAACCTGGACAGATCTGGATCTTATTAGGGGTTGTCACCACATCTCTCAAATCTTGGGCCAACCCAGCCAGAACCTGAAAAAACCTGTCAGGGTCCAAGTTCCCTGTGGGTCCATAGCTCTCCACAGGGGGAGAATAGATGCTTTCATTCAAGTGGCCCAAGCTAGCCATGAGGCCCAGGAGGCTCTGCAGGGTGTCCATGAAGACGTGGTTTCCATAGAAACTAAAGGAGCTCAGCTTGGAGCACTGGCTCAGGGCTGGTAGGATGGCTGAGACCTGAGCATCTGTGATTTCACATTTCTCCAGGGCCAGGATCTCCAGGGTGCTGGCCACTTGCTCCAACAGGGCTCTCAGGAGTTCGGGACTGAAGCTTTTCATAGACAAATTCCTCAGCCACAGGTGCTTGAGCTGCCTGGTGCAGGGACACCAGGACAGAAACCTCAGGTCAGCTTCCTGCAGGTTACACGAGCTCAGAAACAAGTCCTTCAAAGGCGGCAGGCTCCTGAAGATGGCGGGTAGCTTTCCACCAAGGAAGACAATTTCTTTCATACGCACCTCCTGGAGATGCTGCAGCTGCCCCAGATGTGCCCCCAGTTGGAAGGAGGAACACGAGAAATTTGGGGAGCTGGAAGTGTCGAGGTGGGCACACATATTGCAGAAACTCAGGATGCGAAGTTTCTTCATCTGGCTCAGTAAAAAAGCAAAGGTTTTCACGGTTTCTCCGAGACACAATTTACTCACCAGCAGTTCCAGTATTGAGTCTGGATTCACAACTTGCAGAGCCTTCTGGGTTTCAGAGCTGGAGTCAGACAGAATCTCCAGCACCCTGGGGCACAGACGGACTCGTTCTCTCCTCTCCCAGGCCCACTGGAGCAGGAAGGACTGGAGATCATCCTTAGGGCTATGGGCGATGGTCAGGTCCATGGCGATCATCAAGGGTTGCTCTTCACCCATTCCTGTCCAGGGACTTGCTCTTAACTCACCTGGCGGGAACCCTGGATAGGAGATTTGTGCCATTGCAGGGTACCCCAGCGTCCAAATGCCTGGGTGCTCACCCAGCAGGTCAACGACTTGTAGTTTCCACCGATTTCGGCGCTCCTTGTTGCTAAGTAGCAAATCTAGCCCATCCAGGACAGCCTTGATGATTTCCAGGTCTGGTGGCTGTGCCAGGTCCCCCAGGGGGAGGCAGGGGAAGGGCCAGGCCTGCACCATGGCCTTTAACACCTCTTTGTGGCCCCCAATGTAGGCCTCCATAAACAGCGAAGGGAACAGCAGCATGGGCAGATCATCTAGGGCAGAGTTGGCCAGGGCCGGGTGGCTCAGCAGATTCTGCATGGCGAGATGCTCGAGCGAGGGTGGGGTCCTTCTGCTCATCTTGCTGGATGAGATATGGGTGCGCTGTGCAGGACTCTCTGAATCCTAACAAGGCTAGGCACTGACTGCAGTCTCAGGGACTCTGCTGCTGTTCTCTGATCCCTGGGCCCCTTTATACCCTTAAGCCCCGCCTTCAGGAGTGCACGTCAACCAATCAGACAGCAGCTTTGGGTGGCAATACTAAGTCACACCTACATGGGGCATCAACCTCTGCATTAGTTCAAACCCTGCTTCCCATACTAAGTGAAGGGGTTAAGGGCATGTTTCCCATCTGCTCTTTGAAATGTAAATTACACTGAAGCCAAAACAAGTCCTACCCTTCTTCTCTAACCCCTCCAGGCATGCGCATGCTACTCTTCTGTCCTGGGGCTGAGAATAATCCCAGCCCAGCCCCGGCCAAGCTCTATAGCATCCAGACACCTACTGGACATTCTATCTCTGTATTTTTTTCCCAACTGCCTTGTTTCTTAATTCCTTCATAACATCCTTCATTTGTTTCCTTCTTTCTTCCTTTTCTTTTCCTTTCTTCTTTCCTATGTTCTTTCATTCCTTCCTTCCTTTCCTTACTGCTTATTCCTTTGTTTTCCTTCCTTCTTCCCTACCTCTCTGCCACCTTCAAGCTTGCCTTCTTTCCTTCCTTACTTCACTCCTTCCCTTGCTTCTTTCTTTCTTTCCTCCCATTCTTCTTTCTCTCTTGTCAGCCTTCCTTCCTTTCTCCAATCCCTCCTTGCACTCTTCCTCCCTCCTTCTGTGCTTCCTCACATCCTCCTTTGTCTTTTTGTCCATCTCTTTGTTTCTTTTTCTTTCTCTCTGTCTCTTTTCTCTATTTCTTCCTTCGTCTGTTCCATCCCTTCCTCCCTGTGTGTATCCTGCCTTCTTTCTTTCCTTCCTGACCCCCGTCCCTCCTTCCTTCCTTCCTGTCTTTCTTCCCTTCTTTGGTACCTGGGTAAACATGAAGTAAGTATATTTATATGATATAAGAGGAACAAATGAAGTATTGCTAGCATTCTTGTGCCCTTTTCCTCAAATCTCAACCATGACTGCTTCAACTAAGTAGGGAACTCATCCCCAAATGTGTGGGAGATGAAGAATTAGTTCTCTTGCGCTCATGGGAGGTCCAGCCAATCAGAGAGAAGCTTCTGATGGGTTTTGTGAGCTACCCTTCCAGTACAACTAGAAAGGAATGTCACTTTCTGGTTCCTTCAAATCCTGCTTCCTGAACAAAAGTGAAAGGAGTAAGGGCGTGTTTCCCACCTGCTCTTTCAAATGTAAATTACACTGAATAACTGAAAAAACAGCTCCTACCCTTATTCTCTAACATCATAACCAAGGTCAAACATTAATACATCAAGAATTGGAGAAAATCTGGGGCGGGGAGCAGGAGCAATTTCAAAATCAAATGTTAGTGACATGTCATGAAAGTAACAGAACTCTTTCTGCTCATCAGCCATAGTGCCCAGAGGGTGGAGGGACTTCCTGCAGAACTGAATTCAGGAGAAAGGCTGCTGGAAGTCAGGCAGGTTCTTATCTCCCACTAGAGACACGAGTCTCATGGACTTTTCTGCCTGGGCTGCCTTTGAATCCCAGTCCTCACATCTCATTTTCTGGGGCATAGGCAATGTTCATTTAATCACTTTGAATACACAGTATAGTTATTTCCTATACTGGGACTGCACAGAATACAGAGTTATTCTCTATCTTCTGATAGCCTTCAGTAACTTGTGATTATTTCTTTTGTATTAGCACAACTATTATGTTAACAAGACATAAATAAAATGTGTCTTTCTTGACATTTCCATGATGTTGGGACACAGCTGTCATCCAGAGTCGTACACAGCCAGGAAAACAAAGGAAGAAGCAGTAAGGAAAGGAAGGAAGGAAGGAAAGAAGACAGGAAGGAAGAAAGAAAATGGAAAGAAAAGGAAGGAAGGAGGAAACAAATGAACCATGGAAAGAAGGAATGAAGAAACAAGACAGGAGGAAAAAGAAATACAAACAAGACAGAATGTCCAGTAGGATGTGTGGATGTTGTAGCACTGGGTTGGGGCGGGGATGGGATTCTTCTCAGCCCCAGGGCAGTAGAGTAGGTTAGGAATGTCTGGAGGGGTTAGAGAATAAGGTTAGGTGTTGTTTTTGCTTCTGTGTAATTTACAGTTCAAAGAGCAGGTGGGAAACACGCCCTGAATCCCTTCACTTTGTCCAGGAAGCAGGATTTGAACTAAGCAGAGAGTGACACCCCTTTCTAGCTGTACTAGAAGGGTGGCTCATGCATCCCCTCAGAAGCTGCTCTCTGATTGGCTGGACCTCCGTTGAGAGCAAGAGAACTAATTCGTCATCTCCCACAAATTTGGTGATGAGTTCCCTACATTGTTCACACAGTCATGGTGGAGACTTGAGGAAAATGGCACAAGAATGCTGGCAATACTTCATTTGCTCCCCTTATATTGTATAGATATATTTACTTCATGTCTACCCAGCTACCAAAGTAAAGAATGAAGACAGCGAGCAAGGAAAGAACGAAGGAGGAAGGGATGGATCAGAGGAAGGAAGAAATAGAGAAAAGAGAAAGAAAGAGAAAGAAACAAAGAGAGAGACAAAGGAGGATGAGGGAAGCAGGGAGGGAGGAAGAATGCAAGGAGGAAATGGAGAAAGGAAGGAAGGAAGGTAGACATGAAAGACGGACGAATGGCAGGAAAGAAAAGCAGGGAAAGGAGTAAAGGAAGGAAGGAAAGAAGGCAAGCTTGGAGGCTGGCAGACAGGTAGGGAACAAAGGGAAAAAACAAAGGAATAAGAAGTAAGGAAAGGAAGGAAGGAATGAAACAACACAGGAAAGACGAAAGGACACGGAGAGAAAAGGAAGGAGGAAACGATGAAAGAAAGGAATGAATAAACAAGGCAGGAGGAAAAAGCAATACAGAGACAGATTGTTCAGTAGGATGTGTGGATGCTCTAGAGCTGGGCTGGGGCTGGGCTGGGATTCTTCTCAGCCCCAGGGCAGTAGAGTAGCATGTGCATGTCGGGAAGGGTTAGAGAAGAAGGGTAGGAGCTGTTTTTGCTTCAGTGTAATTTACATTTCAAAGAGCAGGTGAGAAACACACCCTTAAACCCTTCACTTAGTATGGAAAGCAGGGTTTGAACTAATCCAGAGGTTGACGCCCTACGTAGGTGTGGCTTAGTATTCCCACCCAAAGCTGCTGTCTGATTGGCTGACGTGCACTCCTGAAGGCGGGGCTTAAGGGTATAAAGGAGCCCAGGGATCAGAGAACAGCAGCAGAGTTCCTGAGACTGCAGCCAGTGCCTGTCCCTGCTGGGATTCAGAGAGTCCTGCACAGCGCACTCCCATCTCATCCAGCAAGATGAGCAGAAGGACCCCACCTTCGCTCGAGCATCTCGCCATGCAGAATCTGCTGAGCCACCCGGCCCTGGCCAGCTCTGCCCTAGATGATCTGCCCATGCTGCTGTTCCCTTCGCTGTTTATGGAGGCCTACACTGGGGGCCACAGAGAGGTGCTGAAGGCCATGGTGCAGGCCTGGCCCTTCCCCTGCCTCCCCCTGGGGGACCTGGCACAATCACCAGACCTAGACACCTTCAAGGCTGTCCTGGATGGCCTCGATCTGCTTCTTGCCCAGAAGGAGCGCCCCACTCACTGGAAACTGCAATTGCTCGATCTGGGGAAAGAGCACCCAGAGATGTGGACAAGGGGGTACCTGGCCATGGCCCACATCTCCAGCCCAGGCTTCCTGACTGACAAGCAAACTGGCAGCCCATGTTTGGGACTGACTAATCAGCAGCCATTGCTCATCGCCATGGACCTGACCATTCAACAGGATGCCCAGGATGATCTCCAAGCCCTCCTGCTCCAGTGGGCCGGGGAGAAGAAAGGTCGAGTTCAGCTGTGCTCCAGGAAGCTGCAGATTCTGTCTGGCTCCGTCTCTGAAATGCAGAAGGCTCTGCGTGTGGTGAGGCTGGACTCCATCCAGGAGCTGCTGGCGAGTCAAATCTGGCGTCGAGAATCCATGGATTATTTCGATCCCTACCTGGGTCAGATGAAGAGCCTCCGCCTCCTCAACTTCTCTGACATGCGTGGCGATTCCCAAAGTTCCAGCCTCACAAATTGCTGGTACTGGAGCAAATTGGGGGTCCATATGGGACAGCTGCAGCAGCTGCGGGAGCTTCATGTACATGACGCCAGGTTCCTTCATGGACAGCTGCCTGCCCTCTTCAGGAGCCTGCGGCCTCTGCAGGCCTTGTCCCTGAGCTCCTGCGACCTGCAGGAAGCTGACCTGAGCTTTCTGTTCCACAGCACTTGCGCCAGGCAGCTCCAGCACCTGCGTCTGAGGAGTTTGCCGAGAGACTCCTTCAGTGCGGAGCCCCTGAGACTATGGCTGGAGCAAGTGTCTGGCACCCTGGAGTCCCTGGCCCTGGAGCACTGTTACATTACTGATAACCAGCTCTCTGCCATCCTCCCCTCCCTGGGCCAGTGCTCCCAGCTCAGCTCTTTCAGTTTCTATGGAAATACCATCTCCATGGCCGCCCTACTGAACCTCCTGAGCCTCACGGCCAAGCTGGGCCATTTGAAAAGGGGGCTCTATCCTGCCCCCCTGGAGAGCTACTGCCCTCAGAGGTGGTGGCATAGGACCATAGACGCTGAGAGATTTGCCCAGGTTCAGGCTGGTTTGGTGCAGACATTGAGAGACATGGGGACAACTCAGAAAGTCCAGATCTGTACCAACTTCTGTCACGTGGTTAACAAGTGCCAATTCTATAGTCTGGAGCCCAGTGGATCTTGGGTATTCAGAGAGGGGGTTCCTCCCGGCCTTTCTGATCTGCCTGTGTAGATGGGACCCTCTCTCCTGAAATAGCTTCTCAGCATCAGAAATGAAACCCCAGACAGAAGTGCCCTCTCCAGGGGACCTGAACTCCCAAGTTCAGTTGGCGTACAAGAGGCTGGTCACCTGGTGCTGTGCTTTCCAGTTCAAGCATGGCTGTAGAGCCCCAGGAGTTTCAGTGTTTTAGGGGGTAACATGTGTCCTGTGCACACCCCATCCAGAATTTGCAGTGAATTTACCTTGCAAAGAACTGGAACCTGGACTTGTTTATATCAATTCTTTAAGCCAACTGCTACATGGGGAAGAATGCTTTCTTACCTGTAACTTAGTGTGTCACTCAACCAAAACCAAAAAGTTTCTGAAGCATGAGCCAAGAGATAGCGTTTCTAGGGACCAAAGAATGAGAGTAGTTTTCATGGCTAGAATCCGAGGTACACTGAGAGTTTGTGACTTGAGGATCCCAGTTCTAAGCCTGCCTGAGCAGGGAATGCCTTGAGACTCTCATCTCCATTCAACCTCCAAAGAGCCAGTAGTGGAGATGTGGTTCACATCCAAGAGTGCTGGCTGGCATTGAGCCCAACAGCTCAGGCAAAGCCCAGTTGTGCCAGAACTGGCACAAACGAACACACAAATTAACCCATAACCAGGTTCAAAACTACCTAGACCATATTCTAGATTAAGGTAAGGAAGAAAGGAGAAATGAGGGAAGAGAAAAGGAGAAGAAACAGAAAATGAAGAGAGGAGAAAAGAACGAAAGAAAGGAAAAGGGAGGAAGTGATAGGGCTGACCTGAAAACTGGAGTAACTAAATATAAGTTTTAGTGTTAAAATTATAACAGCTTCTAAACAATGGTAATGACTCCATGATAGAGGGCTGCACCCCCACCCATGAGACTAGTTTCTTATAGTTTGACATTTAAAAACGTAGGGAGCACTTGTTCACCTCTGTACCTTGGTAGCAACCATGGTAACGAACAGTAAAAATGAGCATAGTCATAGACTATAGAAATAACCATAATAGTAGTAGAAATGCCATGGTAACTGTTGGGTTGGTTTACTTATGATTGA